>NW_018736264.1:0-24167 GCF_002204515.2 Aedes aegypti | reverse complement strand
CCCTGGCACCATTTCTGCGAAGGTACTCACTGTGCCCACTTTGCCAGCTCTACATTTAAATGCGGACAGGGATTCCAGACAATTAGCTGGCCTCTTGAGATTCGGGTGCGAGCGCGGCTACCCATCACTGCCCGCATGCATTAAAGTCGCCAAAGCTATCAACTACTGGCCTTTGCCCGAAATTTAGCTTTTAGTTCACGGGACAATCATCCTGCTCCCAACCATGGTGGGAGATTCCTCAATCGACCACCCTTGGGGGCGCGTAAACAACTGAATTAGAACACGCCGTTGAAAATTTTTGCTATCGCAAAACCGTTCATTTGAGTAGAGACTACTTCTTGGATTGGGTATCGTCCTGTCGTCCCTATAGCTGCTAGCTGTTGAGACCTATCCGCCACCCAGTTCCCCGTTGTTGGCTGGTATGGCGGTATGGGTCCGATAATAACACCACGTCAGTCTTGGTTTCCGAGACTGACTGCCAAAGAGCTGCTGGCTGCCATACAGTGGTTTAATTTAACTGTGTTATCTTCCGTTTTGGCTGCTTTGATAGCTCCGCTTGTGCCCGGACATTTGGGTCGCCCGTTAAGTGTCCGTTGTCTGCTCTGTCGACACATATTAGGCACTTAGCGATTTGCTATACAATCGCTTGCCCTATGGCCTTCAGCGCCGCTTTTCTGCACATTCTTACTTCTGTCGGGACCATTGCAATTCACACGACTTATGGCCCTTTCCGAACCACTTGAAGCAAACTTCAGAGGCTGTTGTATGCTCAGCCGGCAAACCGACCAGCCTACCTTGAGTAAGCCCAAGTTTTTCGCTTTGTTGGCCTCTGGCGACCGGCCAGCCTGATCGCCGCCACTGGGTGCCCTGCGGGCCCTTTCTAAGGTGGATGGCTCACTGGCTACGTCGATGTCACACTGCTTCTTTGAGGGCAGCCGAGACCTCCGCTGCATCGGTGACCTCATCCAGATTTTTACACTGGAGAGTCGCTTCAGCAGTAAGGGATCTTACATCAACTCGTCACCAAAGTACTTCTGTGCCAGTTGCTTATAGACTGCACCCTTTTCCTTGGCGTCCTTCTTTAAGACTGGATCATTTCACCAATCCTACTTCGCCTTATGCTTCGCACGTCTGCGCCCAAATGGCGATAGCTTCTCTGTGCTTCGCATCGTTCAGAACCTCGGCGTATTTTGCTTCCTCCGTTTTGATAAAGAGGGCTTCGCCCTAAATTCTACGTTTCGCTGTTTTCGGTTTAGCGCTCTCCTTGGGCTCCGTTTTCGGTTTACTCTGTTTTTTCTTATTTCCAACTCGTATCCCCGGGTTGCTGTTGCCTTTGCGCCCGTGGTTCCTGTGGATGCACTGCCTGTGTTCCGGTTTAACCCGTGGCTCCTTTTTCTTGGCTTTCTTGGCCTTAGGCTTGGTGTTGGCTCTCTTTGTTGCCATGTCCTCTTGATCGCGGGGCTTGGCTCGTGCCAGCTTTTCCGCTCTGGAGGACGGCGGTATGTTACTTTTCCCTTAGCAACCATACGTCTTTTCGCCACGTATTCATCCCCCGGAAGCTTCCCTCTTCCGCATCGCGTATCGAATAATATCATCAGATATATTCGCGTTGCCTGTGAGGAAAACACTTCGGTCTGACACGACCTAGTGTCTTTTTGGCCTTCTACTCTGCCAAGTTGTTCCTTGCTTTCTCGTAGTCCTGCTTTGCAGCTAGGACTGATTGTCGCAATTTCAGTAGCCTTGTTTTCAAAGTCTTGCTGATATTTGTTTTGCTCTTAACATACTCGATGATGACATCAAGTTGCTCAGCAGCTACCTGCAATTTTAGGGAGGTACTCCTATCTGCGATCCATGGCCTCGATTAGTCCCGGGCCATCGGTCACCACACATGTTGCACTGGAGCGGCCAGTGCCTGCCGTCGTCACAGTATCTAGGCTTTTGCCCACACTGTTTTCAATAAAGTTGGTCGCCTCCTTCCTTGGCGGGAACCTTAGCCGGTTACTGATAGGTCCAGAAGCCTCTCCTTCACATTCCGCTAGTTGTTTGTTTTGGTTGATCATCTCTTATGGGTCCCCCTAAGAGCCGCTATCCATCTCCGCTGGAATAGTCGCCTTTATAATCCCATGGTTATCTATGCAAGCAGGGAGGCCATGCTAGGGTTGACATAGTCCTTTATGGGGTACTATGTTCAGAGCCGGATCGGCGCAGGTCAGGTAATGGCATCTGAGCCTACTCCCGCCAGTTGGAACAACCAGGCGACGGATTTGGAACGTACTCTAAGGCCTGCCACGGTTTTACGGGACGGGGGCAGCCTGCGCCATTAACCCACTCGCCGTTTCGGGCCAGTGTCACCGACCCTACTAAGGGAGTAGAATGTCGCCGCTGTCAGCCTCAAAGCATATTATCCAGTACATATACCGTTACTTGTCCTTTGTCGTGCGCTGCCAGTATACATAATTGGGGCCGTACTGGCGTTTGTCCCAATGTGCTTGAAGCACTCCTTCTCGTAATTCCATGCCTTGTCCGTTTGTATCGCGACCAGTATGCCATAATCAGGATCTCACTGGCATCAATCCTGATGTGCCGGTTGGCACTCCTGTTAGTTTGGGCTAGGGTACTTAAGCGGCACCGGTCGCTGTGACAGAGTTGCATTCGGATTTTGTGGTTTTTATGAAGGTTCATCAGAGCCCACTGCGAACTTCACCACATCCTGGGCAACTCCCCAACTCGCAGAGGTCCGGGGGGGGGGTCCGTTAAGCCCCTGGACTTTCGTCCCTGCTGCCCCAACAAAAAAAAAACGCATAATGCGAAGCCATAAGGGTGAAAAAATTTAAACTAATTTACAACATCCTTATAATCCCCACCCTTATTTAGCCTCAGGTTTGAGACTGAAGAAGGGAAGCCGATTGTCTCGGAGAAACCACAAGGTCACCTGCACCATTGCTCCGGGTAGCACAAAGAGGGGCACAGTACTGTAGAGGGCGCCCTGGTACTCCACAGGCTCCGTTTGCGGTTAGGTTTTTTTAGACCCCCTAACCATTCATTCTTAGGCACGGTAAGCTTAAAGCGACATGAATTAGGGGTCACCTGTGAGATGGCCTTTTACCACCGGAACAGGCAGTCCGTAGTTGTTAATTCTTAGCCAATTGAAACACCGCTACCGACACTACACGGCTATCTAGGGCTGTTCGGGAAAAGGAAGTTAACATTGATGATTAACTCCTGACGTGCCCAAACAGCCTGTTCATTTTTTGTTGCTAAAGTATTTATTGGTCATTACGTTCATCCTTAAAGAAAAAAGTCCATTTATCCTTAAAGAAAAAAGTCACTTTCCTTGTCTGTTCAACAATTTCCCGAAACTAGCAAGTGTAGCCTAATGATCGATCTCAGCGTCTTACTTTCCATAGTGAATATTTAAGAGTAAAGTTACCTTAGGCTTCTATTAGGCGGCGTCCATTTATTACGTAACGCTAAAATTGGAAATTTTTGACCCCCCTCCCCCCCCTCCGTAACGCTTTTTGTATGAAAAATTTCAAATTTTTGTATGAGCCGTAACGCTTGAGCCTACTCCCACCCTCCCCTAGAGCGTTACGTAATTTGTGGATGCCGCCTTATAGTCTTTTACAAGATTCACTTTTCGGTGGCAGAAGCAATGCTTCACAACGCCTACTTTCTCTACTGGTAAATTTTGCGAAAATGAAGCTGAAATTAGATTATTTATACCGTTGTTACAAAAGAGGTATTTCTTTATTATGGCAATGTAAAAAACCATATTAAAATAAGATTGTCGCCACTTATTTCTATATGATTTACGTCGTATATGATAACGATGTGTCTAGCTAGCTAATAGTAAGAGTGGGTACGGATCATTCTGGTTAACAAAAGGCAAAACTGATCGTCACCAATAGTATAAATATGCACTTCGAATAGATTAATTATTTGAAATGGGCATCAATTCTATCAATGACGCAGAATGTCCGTTGGATCACATCCGAGATATTATTGCGTCTATGCCATATAAATTGTGACGCGGCTTTAAGCAAAAAATGCCAAAAGGTGATACCACCACTACAGGTTACGCCTTTGGTTTACATCATATGGGCTTCACAAAAATGCGTTTCTACAAGCTTGGTACAGATGTTTAAATACAAATTGGTCATTATAGGCGTCCTGGTGACCCGGAAATGGTCATATGTAGGAACAATCATATACAGAAAGCATGGTTATCCAAATAAATCGTTTCTCAAAGGTTCGCACCCATGCGTTTGTCTCGAAATTCTTCAATATAGTGGCCACATTATGATCGATTCCGAAAACTATCTGTAACTTGAAATTTTCCTACCTCCAGGGACATGACAGAACATCTCCCTTTCACCCGACCTGACTTAGTGACCCTTCGGAATAAATCCGGCCACAGGAACTTTGCCGAGATTCTTTCGCCACTTTTAGAAACAAAATATGTGTCGAGTATACTGACACAAAATAATTGAAATCCGGTGAATATTCGCTGAACGGTGAGATTTTTTTCTTATTATTCAGGCCTAATAATAAGGGTTAATACAAATGCCTTCAAATTTTGGATGGTTTCAAATTGGAAATACAAAAATAAACGGGATTATCACAGAAGGCCGAATCACAAAAGGCCGAATCACAGAAGGCCGAATCACAAAAGGCCGAATACCTTCTAGCCTACCACAAAAGGCCGAATGCACAGAAGGCCGAATCACAAAAGGCCGAATCACAGAAGGCCGAATCACAGAAGGCCGAATCACAAAAGGCCGAATCACAGAAGGCCGAATCACAAAAGGCCGAATCACAAAAGGCCGAATCACAAAAGGCCGAATCACAAAAGCCCGAATCACAAAAGGCCGAATCACAAAAGGCCGAATCACAAAAGGCCGAATCACACAAGGCCGAATCACACAAAGCCGAATCACACAAGGCCGAATCACAAAATAAAGCTTGGATATGAAAAGAACAAGTCCATGCTTTGTTAAATGTAGTCATGTCAGTAAACAGTGCAAACTTACATGCGGCGAAGCCACATTGAGGATAGAGGAACTGAGGCGGCAGAAGGCCGCCGAAGTCTCCGATATCCGATGGTTGTGTATAGCATCTATTCGGTGTCATGCAAATAGCAAATCCAGGCGTTTGCCCGGTATAATGCAAACAGAGGATGTTTTTCCATTTTTAGGTCCGACGAGCGACAGCGAGTTCGGACAGCAAGCGTTTGCCCGGTATAATGCCAACATAGTCTTTTACGCAACAAGTAGGAGAATGATTGCTGAGATAGGGTATAACAATTGTTTAAGTGATCATAAGAATACTAAGTTTACAAAGAATACTTTTAATCGTACAGTGCCGTTCGATTTTGACTCGGTTTGAATTTGGCAACACGGAAATCTATGTACACAAAAATAGATCATGGTCAGTCACAAATCATGTCAATCTCAATGTTTCTATGGGCCTTCTTAAGGCTTACCATATTCAAAATAGGTAAATTTAATTTGTGGGGCCCAGATAGCCGTAGCGGTAAACGCGCAGCTATTCAGCAAGACCAAGCTGAGGGTCGTGGGTTCGAATCCCACCGATCGAGGATCTTTTCGGGTTGGAAATTTTCTCGATTCCCAGGGCATAGAGTATCTTCGTACCTGCCACACGATATACGCATGCAAAATGGTCATTGGCAAAGAAAGCTCTCAGTTAATAACTGTGGAAGTGCTCAAAAGAACACTAAAGCTGAGAAGCAGGTTTTGTCCCAGTTGGGACGTAACGCCAGAGAGAAGAAGAAGAAGAAATTTAATTTGTGGGGCCTTCCTTAGCCGAGTGGTTAGAGTCCGTGGCTACAAAGCAAAGCCATGCTGAAGGTGTCTGGGTTCGATTCCCGGTCGGTCCAGGATCTTTTCGTAATGGAAATTTCCTTGACTTCCCTGGGCATAAAGTATCATCGTACCTGCCACACGATATACGAATGCGAAAATGACAACTTTGGCAAAGAAAGCTCTCAGTAAACAACTGTGGAATTGCTCATTGAACACTAAGGGATGGTACACAAATTATGTCACGCTAAATTTAAACTTTTTTCGACCCCTCCCCCCCCCCTTTGTCACACTTTTTGTATGAGTCCTCCGAAAATTTTGTAAGGCTTGTCACGCTTGGCTCGACCCCCTCCCCCCCTCTTGGAGCGTGACGTAATTTGTGCATGACCCCTAAGCTGAGAAGCAGGCTTTGTCCCTGTGAGGACGTAATGCAAGAAGAAGAAGAAGAAATCTAATTTGTGGTCATTATTACGGTGATACAAGTTTTAATAAAAACAATTATTAAATTTTGGAAACGGTTCAATTTTGGCAACATGAAATTTTTGACATGTTTCCAAAATCGAACAGGCACTGTATACCCTTCCAGTTTTCGCGAGGTTTTTTACACTTATGTTGTACAAAATACAACAGCGCGACTACTTAAGCTTCAATTATAGAATTTATTTTGGGTGTGTCAGCTAAGAATAGACCAGCTGACACACCCAAAAAACACTAACCATACACTCTTATTCAGCTAGTAATGTTACTTGTGCGTCTTGTCCCGCTAACCCTACTGTAAAAATGTCCATAATATTGTAGAAAAATGTGCTGAATGTTTTGTGGCTTTCACTAAAATTTATTTTAAAATTTCGGCCTTCCGTGATTCGGCCTTCTGTGATTCGGCCTTTTGTGATTCGGCCTTTTGTGATTCGGCCTTTTGTGATTCGGCCTTTTGTGATTCGGCCTTTTGTGATTCGGCCTTCTGTGATTCGGCCTTCTGTGATTCGGCCTTGTGTGATTCGGCCTTGTGTGATTCGGCCTTGTGTGATTCGGCCTTCTGTGATTCGGCCTTCTGTGATTCGGCCTTCTGTGATTCGGCCTTTGTATGTTTCGGCCTTTTGTGCTTTCGGCCTTTTGTGATTCGGCCCTTATGTGATTCGGCCTTTTGTGATTCGGCCTTTTGTGGTAGACCCAAATAAACAACTCCAATGTATACCTTTAAATATAAATATTTCACAAAATAATCTTAAATGCGTTGTGTAGGTCTGTGGTGGATTAAAAATTAGAGGTATAAAAAGGTATAATAATTCTATCAGATTGCAATATGTTTAAAGCTCAATGATACTATATTTCCGATAGTTTTCCGAGAAAAATATGAAACATGATTAATTTTGATGTTTACATAGTGCGGAAACTGGCATGATATTACTTTTCGTAATTGGACAATTTCTACTGAATTTTCCATTTTTTTTACAAAATTAGAATTAATTGATTCAGAAATATTATTTCATGAGAATTATTACACACTTATCATGTTATGTTGTTTTTGTTGGGTGGTTTTCTTTCTATAAATTCCTTTAATTTAATGCATAAAATCTAATCCACGTTCTATATTTACATTGTCCAATCTTAGTTCCAATTGCAATAATGACTAACAGTGGTTTGGTTGTGGATTTCCATGTTTTTGTTTACAGTGCGTAGGACGACAATTTCTGAAACAATTCTAACAGAATATGTTAGAAAGTGATATGACCGACAGCTCAAACTTTCCTAAAATTTTGAAATCGTTTGAGAAAATGCAAAAATTGTAAGTATTTCAGTATTTCTGAAGTTATTTCCTACTTAGGTTCAAGTTCAATTTCAATTTTATAAACTTCAAATAAGTATAAATTCATTCTTCAAATAAGTACAAATCGTTTTCTACTCGTCAAGCCAAAGCAAGATCTATTGTGACCAAAGAATGAAAGCTTTTTCTTCACAAAATAGCTTCGTATATGAGCAGCACAGTAATCGCCTTCTACCACAGAACAAAGAAAGGCTAATGTTAGATAAACTTAGATAAATTGTAACCCACAGTTTGAGAAACTATGTCTCGAAAGTAATCACCAAATTAAAGCTTAGACTCTCCCGTTTTTACTGCTTGAAAGTGAAAGTTAGGGGTTTTACCCGAAATCGGCAATCCAAAACTTTGGTTATACATATTCTGGATGGTTCATTTTTCCGTTCCAGCACTAAAAAGGGTTAGAGTCTAAACTATCATTTGCTAGATGTTTTCGGAGATGTGTAATTTTTGAATAAGGTTCTTTCTCGAGACACCGTTGGCACTGCAGCTCAAAGGTGAAACTTCCTTGAACGATTACAGAAAATTACAACAATCTCCAGTGCGTTTGCTTATTATTTCGGAATGCTTATTCTACACATACCTGAATCGTTTTCTCTAGCTTTATCTGAAGGTCAGCTTTCAGATTCCATGTTTAATGTTGAATTTAGATGTGAATGCGACCTACGAATGCAACTGCAACGGAGAAACCTTGAGGAGAAACTCAGCTGCCTTCAAAGAACTTCGAACAAAACATCGTTCATCACTATTTGCGAAGACATCATCATGCCTCGCTTGACGTTTTCTTATCATCAAAATAATCATCACTCTCTGCGATCATCAAAATAATCATCGTCGTCGTCGCTAACGTACACTGGAAAGATAATGGCGAAAAATGCGACAAATATAGTAAATCAATTAAATATAATAAACAGCAATAAATTGATATGACCAAAGTCTGAAATTTGGGAATAACATCTAACTTTTGACTAGATTGACGAATCCTCCAATAGTCGTGAGATGTCCTGGCCACGTCGTTGCGAAAGCTGGGGAATGGGGAAGGATGATTGATTGAACACCTATTTAACGAAGATGCAGAGAACTAGGGAAAGTGTACCAGTTATGGCCATAGTGGTTCCCTATTTGGCCATACGTAAAATTTTGATTACTCTCACTTTTAAAATCTTTTTGAATGTTTTTAACATCAAGATATATCTTAAATCTAACTACTACAACACACAAATATTTTCAAAAAATTGAAGACATTGAAGTAATCACGTATGGCGAAATAGGGAACCACTATGTCCATAACTGGTACACCTACCCTATACGAGTTACGGAATGTGGATGGAAAGAGTAGTGCCATAGAATACGTTCGATAGACATTCTGGTCGACAAATGGTTAATATTTACGAATTATGACCATGCGCTGCTGATCAAAACAAACTTACCAACAGCCCATCAAAAGGAAATACCATTATACCATTAGAAACTCAAGATCACTCAAGATTACAAACAATAATACTTTGATAAATCTTCGAGCTGTTTAGTAGAATACCTATAAGCAGGGCTGGTAGTGAAAAGTGGCACCGAAAAAAGTTATTTAAGTGACCAGATTTGAGAAATAAGTGACTAAAAAAGTGACTTCCGATTCTCGAAAAAGTGACTAAAAGTGACTTGAAAATCAAAACGTACAGGTCAAACAAATAATTAATAGGAAAGTCAAATCATCAATTGAAATCGTCAAAATCACTAGAGAGACGGCTAAGTTAGCTGGGCATTACAAATGTTCATAGGTAGTACGGCGCATATTGTGGCCAAATATAAGATCTGTAAAATCCCACTGCCGAAGTGAATCAAAAGTGCCAAAAATAGGATACGGCTCCCTATCTATGGTAAATGCTTATGCTTATTAAAACGAGTTTCAAAAGTGAGAACATTTGAACCGCAAAAATTGAACCATTTCGTGTGACATGTTTCCCAAACAAAGTAGAGTGTCCGGAATTTAAAGCTGTTCGTAATATGAATCGAAACGGTATTACCAAAGAATTTTGTTTTGTAATGTAAATTTTAATAAGAATTTAACATATTTTGTTAAATAAACATTTTGTAATTTCAGATTTTTATTAAAACTTCCAAAATATGTCATTTTAAAAACAGCTTTGATTGAATTCATTGTAAAATTGTGTAGATTCTAAAACTTTTCCATGATTTCAAGTCGATAAGAATTAAGATTTAGTTTAGAAAAATTATAAGCATGCAGGTGAAAATTCGATCAATTACAATATTCACAGAATAAACATTTCTATTTCACTTCATAAGATTCCCTTAAAAGTCTATATGTTTCACAACTAACGCTGCTATCTAATAAGTCAATATTTTGTGCACTGAGATCCAGGAGAATTGAATATTTTACCATTAGTCAATATTTCCAATTAAAAAATATGATAAAAGGGAGACCAAATGGTTAACTTAAGCCTGCGTGAAATTGATTTTTTTTCATGAGTAAGTTCAATGGTACGTATGACCGAATAGATCTTAGCATAAAAAATATATAGACTTAATAGCTTGTTCTTCTGAGCTATACTGTTAAAGTAGTTGATAGCACTAAGCTTCTCGTATTTCAAAAACAAACTTGAACACTTTCATGATTTAAGCTAAGTATGCTGTTTTATTCAAGAAAAGTAAAGACATTTCTTGGCCGAATGGGTCAAGAAATTTCTTACAGAGAGTCCCATTTAAAATGACATTTCTTCTCAACTGCGTACTGGGATCAAAGAAATGTGTTTTTTTTTTTACAATTTCTTGGAAGAAATTTTCCATGCATCGAGATAGGCGATTAAATTTCTTCTTTACTTGACATTGGCGGTTATAGTCGGTCAAATTGTCTTAAACTACGCCATGAAAATCACTTTAACACTATGCATATTCTTGTCAAATTCTACTCAGTGACCCTCGGAAAACCTCCTGCCAAGTACATCAAAAGTGCCACATTTCTTTGAAGAAAGCATGCATGATTTCCATGAGCGATTCAATGGAAACGATCAATCAAAAGCAAAATTGTCATGACAATCACAGAGCGCAATATTGTTACAACCTTTTTGACTTGCGATTAATCAGTTATTTTAAACAAAAAAAAAAACAATTTGTTTTATGAATGCTGTTTGATAATGAGCCAACACAGAGAAAGTTCTCGAAAATTGCAATATGAAGCCCAGAAAATCGCTGCGCACGTGATGATCGATCATTGTCATATTCTGTTCGAGTGGTGATAAACTGATGTTGCGGAAATAAAATTGTAGCAACAAGAATAGGAAATGACAATGTCTTTGTTGCTGCGTGTTAGGTGACAATTGATTCACTGATTCATATATAAGAAAAATGGATGTATACTTTAGCCAAGGCCATTTTGAAAGGTTTGGTTTGCAATTGAAGTCTGTCCTTAGAAATATGATAAATCTTTATTCTCAAACAGAACATTCAATAGCTATTCTTTGTTTTTGCGATTTATTGATTTTTCAGCTATATTATAGATATTGGGGCCCAGATAGCCGTAGCGGTAAACGCGCAGCTATTCAGGGATGATCATGCTGAGGGTCGTGGGTTCGAATCCCGCTAGTCGAGGATCTTTTTGTAAAGGAAATTTTCTCGATTCCCAGGGCAAAGAGTATCTACGTACCTGCCACACGATATACATGTGCAAAAAAATGGGTCAATCGGCAAAGAAAGCTCTCAGTTAATAACTGTGGAAGTGCTCATAAGAACACTAATCTGAGAAGCAGGTCCCAGTTGGGACGTAACGCCAGAAAAAAGAAGAAGATATTGTGAAATTTTTAGAAGCCAATGTGCTTCACAATTGGATGGATTGGTTACGAATTTCGAAAACAAAGAAAATCATTGGAAATGCATATTTTAAAACGTAGTATTGGAAAATAGAGACAAACATCTAATTATCCACCACAAGATATAAAAAAATCCTACTAACACTTCAGTGTGCTTCAGTCGTCACGCTATTGTATTTTGTACAACACTGGTGAAAAAACCTGACGATGGTCAACCACGCGACGACTGGAAGGTTAAATTAAATTGCACAAGATATTCTTTAAAAAGACAATTTAAAAAAGACAATTTACACCGTCTTCAGCCAAAGGCTGCACAGACTGAACGAACACTAACATCAGGCAACGGACAACACGAACCACCAGTAGCCCAGTGATGAATTTTTCGTTTGACGAAAAGTTTCCACCGACCGGAGCGGGAATCGAACCCACACCCCGTGACACAATACGCCTAAACGACTGTCGCCGCTAACCGCACGGCCACGAAGCCCACAGAAAGGATAGTAAAACATTTAAACATTTAGTTTTACAACAACGAGCTTACACCATACTAATAATAACTTAGATATTATTACAAACAACATGGAACTCAATGGAAGATTAACTTTTTTCACGAGAAAACTATGAAGCAATAATTTTGATACTGAAATTACGTTGTATTTGTGATGTCCTACCTTAAAAATTAGTCTGAATTAAAAAAAAAATAAACTCAATTTTATTCCGAAATGTTTGCTCAAAATAGTAGAAAAAAGTGGCTTTTTGACAAAAAAAAGTGACTTTAGTTGAAATGGCTTCAAAAAAAGAGACTTTAAAGTGACTGGCTTCAAAAAAGTGACCAAGTCACTAAAAAGTGACACGCTTATATAGCCCTGCCTATACACTGAGAGGCAAAATAAAGTGCCCACCTTACCAGTTTTCGAATTTCTATCATTGATTTGGTTCAAATTGAAGTTAACACACTTAAATCTTCATTGATATTTTATTTTTGATGTTCTTTTAAAGTTGCACTTACGAAATTTTGATAAAAAGAAGAATTTTACTCAAAGAAAAAGAAAATCAATTTGTATTGAAAAAAAAAATAATGACAAAAATAAGTGCCCACTTCCTTCTTGGCCCCAGAAAAGATGATTTAAGAGGTGTTTTTCATAGAGTGGATAGGAAGCCTCGTGAAAATCGACGGAGTAATGACGGCAGATTCCGACATTAACATCTTGTGGGAAAATCTGGAGGTTTCGGTGATCCAGACGGGCATTGAAGAGAAATTAATATTTCTCTAGAACAACGACCCGAAGCATACTGGAAAGAAGACCAAGTCTTTCTTCCGGTCTTGTCAGATTAAAACCGCTGGAATGGCCTCCACAAAGCCCAGACCTCAACCCCATCGAGAATTGTGGGCGATTCTCGATGCCCTGGCACAAAAACTGGTGTTACCAACAAAAATAATTATTTTGAAGCCTTTGAGCGCGCCTGGAAGAACTAGATCCACAACACCTACAAAACCTGGTGAAAAGCATGCCGAAGAGCCTGCAGCAAGTCCTTAAGGCCAAAGGAGGACACATTAACTATTAAATTGCTTTTTATTTTTCACAAATCATCTTTTCTGGGGCCAAGAAGGAAGTGGGCACTTATTTTTGTCAGTACTTTTTTTTTCAATACAAATTGATTTTTTTTTAGGGGGGTCTCGTAGCCTCGAGGTTACGGTTTCGCTTCGTAAGCGGAAGGTCATGGGTTCGATTCCCAACCCCCCCACACAAAAAAACTCCGTCCAGCCACCAGAAGACGCCGCACGAAGGACTGTGTATAGGGGAACACATCCATCCTTCGTCAGTATCGGATGGTGACTGAGACAAACTGACCCTCTTTGTAGGCTGTTGCCTCACACGACACATAAACATGGCAAAATGAACCACCGCACACCAATGGACTTCGATATGGATATGGATTGGGACCAACGGCAGCACTCTCCTCTACCTGCTCGGTATGAGAGAAATAGCAATAAGAACTAGGATATAAATAGATTCTGTAAATATGATCCTCGGGCATAGTAGTGGCCAAGTGCACGGAGTGCCTAACAAATGAAAGTAAGGAAAAAAAAAAATTGATTTTCTTTTTCTTTGAGTAAAATTCTTCTTTTTATCAAAATTTCGTAAGTGCAACTTAAAAAGAACATCAAAAATAAAATATCACAAAAGATTTAGGTGTGTTAACTTTAATTTGAACCAAATCAATGAGAAAAATTCGAAAACTGGTAAGGTGGGCACTTTATTTTGCCTATCAGTGTAAGTAGATGAAAAAATTGAATTTAGTAAACTGCTTCGCGACTAAAAATGGGTCAACCAACGTGCAAAGTTTGATTTTTGACCAACTTCGCCGCGTCGCAACTCGATTCTCAATAGTGCGCATAATGCACACGGTGAAGGGCATAGATGCGCACTATAGCGAAGTGACTCGCGACGCGGCGAAGTTGATCAAAAATCGAACTTCGCACGTTGGGTTCAGCCGTTTTAGTCGTGAAGCAGTATACTATACCATTTAATTCCACTAGAGTTTGTATCCTTTGACAGATACGCGTCTGAAGGTTCTCAGAATTTCACTTGTTTCGGCTATCTCAATGTAATGTTTATTGAGGATTTTTTTAAAGTTTTACGCTAAGGCTTGGATATAGGGCGTTGAATCATATTTCGTTTCATTCCTGTCGGCTCTTCCGAAGGCTGATGTAGTGTTGATCTGTTCTACTTTTTTCAACCTCGTAATGAACCAATACTGATAGTAGTTTTTGCGAAACATTTTTTACTAATACTATTGTTTTGAACATTCTGAGGCATCTGTGAGTTTTATCACACGGTCTATGAATGTGATCGCCGAGATATATCTGGCTTTCAACGCAGATAAACTCATTCTAGCAAAAAAGAAGATGACAATCGCATTCATAGATTGTACTATCAAAAACTTAATTGGTTCTCACACACAATATTCAAATGGATTAATGATTGATTGGGAAAGGAACACTCAAGTAATAATAACTATGTGCTCAACAAACTCTAAGCTGAGAGCAAGCTCTACTCCAGCAGAGGTGTAATGCCAGACAAAAGAATAATAAAAAAGTAAATGTATTCTAACTATGTAAAGAAACAGTTTATAACTCGGATCGATATACTTCTGCTCTGCGAATAAATGTCCAACTGTCGTACTTCCAGCATATTTAATCGAATAAGTGCCCAATGGCTCATTAAACCCTGAAAATCATGTAGGACAGTTATATCTTCTACATAATTAGACCTAATATAGCTGGTGAATCTCTTATCATGGACAGCGCGCTAGTTTTCTCTGCTAAGAGCAAAACTGCCCTTAACGGTAGCATTCAATCCACACAACACTGAGCGCAACTACCTGGCGCACAATTAATAATACCACAGAAAAATTAAGAAAAGTTTTCGCAACTTTTGTATCACAGTCAATTGATATTTAAACGGACCAAAATTTATACCTTGCAGCATGCATAAACACTTCACAATGGTCAAGCTGGTAGACCAGTTTTGACATTTGTCCTCGTTTTCGTTGACCACACACAATGGATCTGGGCAGCGCGTAACCCTGGTGCGTAACTGGCCGGCGCCAACTAACTCGACGAAAGTAAAATTTTACAAAATATTCGCAATAATTTGATTTAAAAAAAATAATGTATTATAAGGAACAAAAATTTAAATAAAAAAAATGTCCAGGATCCCTCGTTGGATTATTTTGGGGAACACGTCAAATGAAAGCTAAAACCCTATATTTTCGAATGGTGAAAGATTTAGCGATGCCTATTTTTTGTGATAAACCTTCCCCGTATACACGCCGTGCTAGGCACTTTTGGTTCACTTCGGCTGAGAGGTTTAAAGCTGGTGTTTTTTTTTAATCTTAACGTTGAAGAAAGTGATATCTAAATAATACTTAAACAATTTTATTTATAACAATGTATTTGACATGTTTAAGAACATCATATGTTGCGTCTTATATATTGTAAAATCATTTGTTATACTACGTTATTACAGTTATCTTATGTCGTTTTCGTTTTTAGGAACTGGGTCGGTGATCAACACATAAACAAACAAACGTCAAGCAAATTGTAGTTCGGTCGAACCTGAATCGGGTTGGGGTTGAAACTGTGATTCAGAACGGGTTGCGCCAGTTCCAACCTAGGTTCAAAAACGAATTCGACATTAATCTACACTATCGGGATCAGGTGCGGTCTGAGCCTGCTCAGCCAAAACTTTTTGGTTTGCTTCTTCTTGTTTTTTGTGCTCGTACTTTCTCACGTCGTCTATAGACATCCAATGCCACTCATCTATCCAAGTAAATGCTTGTCGATGCCCCAATAGAAGAACGTCTCTAATGCACTGTTAAAGTGAGGATAAATAAATAAATGCAGTAAAAGTTATTGACCAAACCATTACTAAATCTTAAATATTCCGAGACATCTCAAATTTAGTTTTGCAAAAAAAAAATCGAATAGCAGATTATTAGGGGAAGTCCTCTATGCCCAAATACTAGACGTCCAAAGGGATAAAAATAAATATAAAAAAATGGAACTCACGCGTTGGACAAAATCTTCAACCTTAGTTTGGAGTCCCCAGACTTCGAAAGAAACTTGAACGAGCTTGTAGGAACACATCACAGGTTTGTCAGTTTGGCGCCATCCTTCCACTAGCGGTCCGCGACCAGTGATCTTAGATTTGAAGAACTTTGGATCCTCCTCCTTCTTATAATGTTTCGCATTTAATTCGTCAAAAGCAATATCCACGAAATCAACAGCTCTTTCTTCTATTTTTTCATCTGGCACGCAGAGACACTTAAAACGAATTGCAAGGTTCGGAAAAATAATAGTGTTTTATATAAGTGTAACTTACATTGTCGGAAGTTCCAGCATTATCCTCGAATTTTGTTAGAATAGTTATGTTAAGCTTTGGTATGAATGAACACTAAAAACATAGAAAGATATTACAAGACTATATGTTTCATTTTATGACATGATAACAAACTTACCGTATATTCTGTAACACGATTAGAAAAAAAATATGAAGAAAATAAATTAATGTTATTATTAGATATATTATTGAAGTCTATTTGCACGTTGTTATATTCTTTGCGCTAGAAATATTGAGTTAAAATTGATGAATTTTATACTAAATGTTCCAGATAGTTTGTGAACCTTTACATCAACTGTTTCTTAATTTATTCTAAATAAACACCTACCTGTGATTGTGAATGGATAGTAATTCCATCCCTTTTCAACGATATAAAAAACTTTTGGGCAGAATGCTTGTATCCAGTACGGTAGCCGGCTGTAATGCATAATTAAAATGTTGTAATAATGTCATTGAAGAACGAATTGGATGTTGCTAGATGTGCGTTATTTTTTAACTGCATGTACATAATTATTTCACATTTGTTTTAAGAATAGATTATTTTTGTAATTGGTGCAAATTTTCAAGTCCAAGTTTTCAATACATAACCATCAGAAAAATTTAAACAAATAAGGATTTGAAGTTTATATTTAAGTCCCTCATTTGTTATCAACAGAAAAAAGGTAGAATCGTGTTACATTCAGACTAGAGATATTACAGTAATGTCCCGATTTTGTCAGCCTCATGCTGCATTGAGAGTTGACGAAATCGGGAAAGAGCTAAAATCGGGAATAAAATTCACTGTATTTGTTTAAACAAAGGCTCAAGTGCCATCAGGCAAAACGGATCCGAAGTCATTTGAAATTTTATTATAATTACTTACACAGCATAACAAAAATAACATTTCTGCGTGTCTCAAGAATCAAATCATGTGCCTCCAATAAATTTGGGGTCACTGAATCTGATGCATAAAATACCAGTTCATATGTTCTTCAAAGATGTTATTAAGTATCTTATCTTTCATTCTAGGGTTGAGCACCATGACGTTTCGGAAGTTGATTTTTTTTTTCTGGAACACCCTAATGCTCATGCTCAATAAATAAAACTCAGCAGGAAAATAACCATTATCGTTTTTCAAATTTTCAAAACCAGATTTTTTGTACAAAATTTAAGCAATATTCAAGAAAATCTATCATTGCATTACACGTGCTAGGGGAAGGGGTGGTAAAATGAACACCTTAAGGGAATCATCTTGTTTCTGATAGAAAAACGAGAAATTTGTATAGTTCTATCGCACAACATCAAAAACAGGGATGTAATCTACAGCAGCGACATGGATTCAGACTAAAATAGCTAAATTTTTACATGTTTTCATCGCTATCAAAAAGCGATGCAAATGTTCATTTTACCTGCACTATGTGGGTAAAATGAACAGCGGTTGGTGGTAAAACGAACACCATGCAAAAAACGTGAGTAAAACATATAGTTCTGAAAATTTTCATTGCCCCTCCGAAAATACATCCATTAATGATTGTAACCCATTCAAAAAGAATTCTAAAAGTAACAGATTTGACATCATATCATAACGATATACACCTCACTGAAAAACCTCAAGTCTTCCGAGCTAAAAGTTATGTCAGTTCTAATTTTCAAACGTGGTTTTCTAAAATCTTAGTTTTCGTTGATATTTTTACTTCAATTGACCTACGTATCTATTCAAAACTAAAAATTATTTGATGAAAATTTGTTCACTGTGTTTCGGTTGGAGAATAGAATACAGTGAACACATTTTCCTGTAAATTTTCTCGATTTTGAACGAAAAAAACTGCTTTTGAAAATTCCGAAATCAATGACGAATCCTGCCCCCAACAAAGTTAGCTGGGCGCTAGCTAATGAGAGTAGTTATGGTAACGCTATTCCGCACAGAGACCGGTAGTAAAGTTGCTGACCACAGCAAACGCTGTCTTTGCAGAATTTCAAACATCCACGTGCCGAGAGTGAGAAGTTCCCAAATGCCCAAAAATTGGTCTAGGTACGTTATTTAACACTTTGTACCGATAAGATCTACCGAGATAAAAACAAGCTGAGAAAATCAATTTCTGCGCTCACCTGGACAAGTGAATTCTTTTCTCCGTGTATTGCCCCTTTCCATGCTCTTCGTCGTAGCATTCTTGTTCTCGATCACTTCCACGCCGTTTCCTGCATCGGATTGTTCCAAGCTGTGGCGAGCTATCATGTTAAAGTTGTCCAATTTTGTACTGTGTATAAAATTTTAAAAACGAATGATATTTGTATTCTAGGTTTGATCCTACTTCTTTTTAAATACCTCTTCCACAAGTCAGCGGCATGCAGATCCGGTATTCCTTGGTAAGCATGATGGTAGAAGCTTTCAGCACTGACAAAATAACAAAAATGTTAGCGAACTGTTTGCATAAAATTTGTGAAAAGCAAAACTTTTTTCTATTCACGCACGGTCGTGCACAGACGAAGAGCACGAGTGAAAGATAAAAGCGAAGCGAATGAGCGATAAAAGACAACACTGATACACGCTGAAACTGAAACACGCATAAAATCGGAGAAAAAGCATTCTTTGCACTCTAAAAACGAACTACAAAAGTGTGTGTCTCTGACGGACCGTTTGTCGATATCAAATAATAAATATCGATTTTTTTGTTTTTTAAAATCCAGAGACAAAAAATTAAATTTAAGAACATTTTCCAATTATCCGTAATCTAATGCGTACACGGAGCCACAATTCTCGCATAACTTGTGATCTCGCCCTAAGAGCCATTGGTAACCGAGTGTGTAGCTAGTTGTTATTGAGCAAACCAATGGATTTACACGTTATTCAACAATGCTACGATGCAGAGAAGATCCTCCTCTATCGTACACTGGTATTATGTATCCGGTAGAAATCAAGACCAACATTTATTTATAATTATTGTTTTCTCGGGCCCCGTGCGTCGCAGCTAATATGTGAATAGTGCGCTGTGTTCATAAAAAATCGTAAGAATGCAGCGCCACACTAAAAACTGATTTCAAAATCGCGCGAGTTGAGGCGCGTCGCGAGTCTCACTGGCGCGATCCGGTTTGGTGGCGGTGCGACAATAATAGTTTCCATCCGGGCCATTAATTTGCTTAGAAACAAGGAGCTACATACTCGGTTACTAATGGCTTTTTAGGGTGAGATCACAAGTTATGCGTGAAACTCAACTTAACCTTGACTTCTGACTCAACTTGGGGGTCATGGCACAAATTAACGTCACGTTCCAAAATTTTCGAAGGACTCATACAAAAACGTGGTCGAAAAAAGTCAAAATTTAGCATGACATAATTTGTTGTACCATCCCGGTTCTACCGTGGGATAACCCAAATTTGGGTTAACTGGCAATTTGGGTTAACTCAGTGGTAGTTTTTGGTTTGACTATAGTGGTAATCACGCCCAATGGTATGGGTGCCCTAGTGTAGAAGTGTAGGAGATGACGACGCAAGACACAGCATGCGGTGCTAATTTGAATTTGAATGTATCACCATGGTTTACGCGCATGTAGCGCTTAGCATTAAGCTTCCAGAAAATAAATTTTTCACTTTGCCGTTGTAGTTCATTGAAACACACACGTGTTTTTATTAGTTCTATCCGACCTACGGCCATTCCAATAGGTTATGGGCCATTCGGAAGTTGAGAAAAAGTAGTTCTTTTTTTCGGTTAGTGAGAACCGGGAAAACCACAAGTTTTGTTTGAGGACGCGCCGCAATTGGATTTGCCGGTTCACCGACGAAATGGAGAAATTCGGTATGGAGAGACTTGGAAGCGACAATTACGAGAGCTGGAGTTTTCAGCTGAAAAGTCTGCTGATGCGGGAGGAACTGTGGAAGTATGTGACTACAGACGCGCCAGAACCAGTCACCGAGGCGTGGACAAACTGAGACGCCAAGACGCAAGGGACGATTTCGCTGTTCGTCGGAATCACGCAGCAGTCACTGATCCGTAAGTGTGCCACCGCCAAGCAAATCTGGGAGAACGCTCAGGGACCATCACCAAGAAAACCTCCCTCACATCGAAAGTGTCCATCTTGAAGCGGATTTTGTAACCTCACTTACTCGGACGGCGACGACATGGAACGCCATTTGCACGAAATAGAGGATTTGTTCCAACGATTGGCGAAACGCCGGGCCTGGAATTGGGAGCCACACTGACGGTTGTGCTCATTCTGGCGAAGCCTGCCGGCGTCATACGAAGCTCTGACGACCGCACTGGAGAGCCGCCCCGAAAGACGAACTGACGATGGACATGGTGAAAAGAAAGTTACTGGATGAAGCCCTCAAGCGAAGCGAAAGATCCGGCCGAGGTGAGTCCATTTTGCGCGTCGAAGCCAAGTCCATCACGTGCCACCATTGCAAGCAACCAGGGCACATGAAGAAAAATTGCCCCTCGCTTGGCCGAAAAACCGACGCGAAGCAGAAAAACGACGCCAAGCAATCAAAACCGAAAGCGCGGGTTGCCAAGGGCAACGATGGGGTGGTGATGTTGCCGTTTGCGTTCGCAGCCAACCCAACGCCTACTGCGATGCAACCATCAAGCAACTGGATCATCGATTCGGGTTCATCGAGTCACATGTGCAGTGACAAATCGTTCTTCGACCGAGTGAATCTCGGGAATGTCCGTCACTCTTGCCGATGGTCGCGTGGCCGATGTCGCTGGAAAAGGATGCGGCCATCTATTCTGCAAAGACGACAAAGGTAAGAAACAAGAGATAATCTTATCAAATGTGCTCCTCGTTCCAGAGCTCGATGCAAATCTCGTCTCTGTGGGACAACTGACCGACATGGGTGCGTTGGTCACATTCGACGCCAGCATGTGCGTTATTCAGCATAACCATCGCGTGGCGGCAGTGGCAATCAAGGGTGGTGGTCTGTACCACCTGAATGTATGCAGCCACGATTCGAAAACCGTTGCGACAAACCACACCAAAAATTGCTTGCACGACTGGCACCGCAAGCTTGGCCACCGTGACATCGAGGCGATCCAACGGCTGGTACGCGAGGGGCTCGCGACTGGCGTTTCCGTACGTGATTGTGGTGTCACCGCAACGTGCGAATGCTGCTTGGAAGGCAAAATGGCGAGGCTCCCTTTTCCGAAGCAATCTGGTCCGCAGTCCACCAAGGTGCTGGATTTGATTCACACCGACATTTGCGGCCCGATGAACACCGTGACGCCAGGAGGAGCTCGTTACTTCATGACGTTGATCGACGACCACAGTCGGTTTACGGTGGTGTATTTTTTGAAGCGCAAATCTGAAGCCGCCGAGAAAATCGAAGACTATGTGGAGATGGTGCATACGCGTTTCGGCAGGTATCCTACAGTCATCAGGTCCGACCAAGGAGGCGAGTATAAGTCCAAACGCCTTGGACGATTCTACCGCTCAAAAGGAATTTCGCCTCAATTCACGACCGCCTACACACCGCAACAGAACGGCGTTGCAGAGCGGAAAAAATAGGAGCTTGGTGGAAATGGGACGCTGTATGCTACTCGACAGTGAAATGGGATACCGATACTGGGCCGAGGCGGTTAACACCGCTGCTTATTTGCAAAACCTTCTGCCCACGAGATTAACCGAGATGACTCCATACGAAACCTGGTACGGCAAGAAACCGAATCTCGACCACCTGCACGTTTTCGGCACCCAAGCGTACGTGCATATCCCGTCGGAGAAAAGGTCCAAATTGGAGCCAAAAGCGGTGAAGATGACGCTGGTGGGATACTCCAATCAGCACAAAGCGTACCGTTTCATCGATCCGTCCACCGATAAGGTGGTGTTCAGCCGAGATGCACGTTTTTTAGATGGAGAAAAGCCAGTCAAGCAATCGATCAAGCCAACCGATGTTATCGAGATCGATTCACCGCTACCGCGTGATACGCAATCGGTGCTTCAACCTGATGATGACGATGCCGATTCGTATGCTGAATATGAATCCGGTGAAGATTCTTTCGACGAGGAGTTTGATGAGCCAGCCACTCCGGTGCGCGTTTCGGAGCGCATTACCAAGGGTGTACCTCCTGCTCGGTACCGCGAAACCAGTAGCTTGGTACACAATTTGCCACCTGAACCTAGAACGTACGAAGAAGCACTCAAGGGTCCCGAAAGTGCACTGTGGAAAGTTGCAATTGAGGAGGAGCTGCAATCGCTTCGTGCAAACCGCACGTGGGAGCTGACTGACCTCCCCGCCGATCGGAAAGCTATCGGATCCAAGTGGATATTTAAGCGCAAGCTGGATGAACGTGGCAACGTTGTGCGCTATAAGGCTCGACTGGTGGCACAGGGGTTCACACAGAAGTACGGAACCGATTTCGACGAGGTGTTCGCCCCGGTGGTCAAGCAGGTCACCTTCCGTGTTCTGCTGTCTGTCGCTAGCCAGAAGAAGATGATCGTCAAACACGCCGACGTGAAGACAACCTACCTGCACGGGGTTCTGGAGAAAACCGTGTACATGCGTAGGCCACCAGGTCTACCTACGAAGGACGAGGGCAAAGTGTGCATGCTTCGAAAAAGCTTGTACGGTCTGAAGCAATCCGCCCGCGTTTGGAACCAAACGTTCGATGCAGTCCTGAAGAAGATGGGTTTCGAGCAATCGAAAAACGATTCGTGCCTCTACGTTCGTCGAGCCGGGAAGAAGTGCACCTACTTGGTGGTGTACGTTGACGACCTGGTCGTTGCCTGCGAAGAAGAAGAAGAGTATGAGCGAATCATTCGAGAGCTAAACCAGCATTTCGAAGTAACGTCGTTGGGAGACATCAAGCATTTCCTGGGCATCGAGGTGAACCGATCCAGTGAAGGCATAAGCCTGAATCAGTCGACGTACATCCGAAAACTGTTGGAGCGTTTCGGAATGAGGGATGCCAAACCATCGAAGTTTCCTCTCAGTCCCGGTCACACACAATCAAAGGAGGAGACAGATGCCGACAAATTGTCAAATGATCACCAATTCGCCAGTTTGATTGGTGGTTTATTGTACGTGGCCGTGAACACGCGTCCAGATATTGCAGCTGCAGTTTCCATTCTGGGGAGGAAGACCAGCTGCCCGACGCAAGCTGACTGGCTGGAAGCAAAACGGGTATTGCGATACCTGAGGCACACGCTGGCATTTTGATGAGTCTGGAAAGGGTGTGCAAGTTTCTTTGAGGAAAACAAAAACAAACTGTGTATGACGAGCGTATGCTAGTCTACGTGTGTTCAAATGTCACTAAGCTCTATACAGCGAAAATAAAAACAATAGTGGTTATCACTCTCAATTGTATGGGTGCCCTGGTGTAGATATGTTTGTGACACTCAGAGGATAATAATATGCACTCTGTCTCGAAAAACATCCAAAATCTGGATACAAGGAGGATTTGCTCGTTGGGGGTCCGCTAAATGGAACGACTCAATGGTTGAATGTTCGCTGGTTGGAAAATATTCCAACTAAAAAGCACTCAAATGTCAACAGAAAATGTCAAACTGACTTTGACGTCTGAGTACCGTCGCATTGAAGTCTCCATATACAGAACAAATGCGTATGTATATGTGCGTTTCGTGACGATTTGCTCTCCAGATGCGTTAGTGTGGAGCATTTTCACCAGCTGTCAGTCGTTCCAACTAACGGGTCTGATTCGCTAGATGGAAGGCAGTCGTGTTCCAACAAGCGAATCCCCGCTGTATATTTTTTTTTTCAAATTGAGTAATATTTCCATATGCATTTTGATGGTTTTATGGTATGGATCCTAATACATAATGTTAGGGTTTATTCAATAATTTAATAAATAAATAAATATAACGCCAAAAAT
>NW_018736263.1:0-26404 GCF_002204515.2 Aedes aegypti | reverse complement strand
TCTTTGTGCTTCCGAAAGTAACGTCGAGCCTGCGCGCAGAGCTTCGATGGTAATCCCGAATATACGTACCGGTACCCTTGCAGCCATCAATTTGATCAGTCTGGAGTCGTCGATGTGATTTTGGGGCATTATATTATACGATCTGCTGTTAAATAGCAACGGAAGCTGACCAACACGGAAAAAAAATGCGGAATACGGAGCATGAATGGATATTGCAGTGAAATTCCAGACACATCCACACTGAATCAACAATTCACGCACAATACTCGGTCTCTCCATCTCGTTCTGCCCTACGGTTGCCAATCTTTTCGCATTGATCCGCCCACCTGAGCTCGTTGCGCTCCACGCCTTCTTGTACCAACGGACCGAAACGAACACCATCTATGCAGGTTGCTGTCTGGTTTCCTTGCAACATGCTCTGCCCCGTATCCTTCGGCTTTGGCCACCTTCTGATACTGGGATCGCCGTAGAGTTTGGCGAGCTCGTGGTCCATCCTTCGCGCCACACACCCGTTTTCTGCATACACCAAAGATGTCCTAAGCACGATCGACGTTCGAAGACTCCAAGTGCTTGCAGGTCCTACTCGAGTTTCGTCCATGTTTCATGCCCGTAGAGATCCAGCCTTATGATCGTTTTGTAATGTAATTTGGTGTGGTGTGAAACTTTTATCGCAGCTTCTTGTGAGGCCATTAGTCCGACTTCCACTGATGATGCGCCTCCGTATTTCACGGCAACGTTTTGTCAGTCGTCACAAGATTCAAGATAGACGACTCGTCGTCACCTCGAACGTATCCCGTCTATCGTAAACTGCTACCTAGCAGCCCTGTCGCGCTGGCCCACAGCTTGGGAACGCATTCACCACCAGTGCGACTTTTGCTGCCTCGCGTTTAGGTGGGTGTTAGTCTGCCACCTTTTCAAATGTTTGCCACAATGTCCATATAATCCGCGAAGCAAACAATTGACTGGATCTCGTAAAAATCGTACTCCGGCTGTAGAGCCCGGCTCTCGCATAACCCTTCTAGCGCAATATTGAACAACAGGGACAAAAGATACATCAATGTCGTAGTCCCCGTGAATCCAAACGAACTGGAGTGTTCGCCTGAAACCTTCACACATATTGCACACCTTCCATCGTCGTTTCTACGCGGTCCATACTGTCGTATCCGCCTTGAAATCGATTATAGGTGATGCGTTGGGACCTGGTATTCACGACATTTTTGGAGGATTTGCCGTACATAGATTGGCCCGTTTGTCGATCGTCGTCAACGAAGCCGGCTTGATAACTTCCCACGAACTTGTTTACTATAGGACAGACGACGGAAAATGATCTGGATATACTTTGTAGGCCATTTAGAATGGTGATCACTAGAAGTTCTCGCAATTCAACTTATCGCCTTTCTTGTAGATGGGGCATATTACCTTTTCTTCCACTCCTCTGGTAGTTGTTCTGTTTCCCAGATTGTGCCTCTAAGCCGTGCAGACAATGGCCAGCCTCTCCTGGCCCATCTTGATGATTTCAGCTCCGATACCATTCTCACCAGCAGCTTTATTGTTCTTGAGCTTGTGAATGGCATTCTTAACCTCCCTCAAAGTGGGGGCTGGTTGGTTTCCATCGCCCGTAGTACTGATGAAGGTATTTTCTCCGTTGTTCCATCCTTCATTGCTTGTGCTCTCAGCACCATTCAGGTGTTCGAAGTGCTGCTTTCACCTTTCGATCACCTCACGCTCGTCCGTCAAAATGGTCTTATCTTTATGTTTGCACATCTCGGCTCGCGGCACGAAGCCGTTGCGGGATACGTTGAGCTTCTGATATAACTAGCCTGTTTCTTGAGACCGGCACAAGGATTTTTTTTATTTCCGTACGGGTTTGGGCCGAAAGGTCTCAGATTTTCATGAAACTTTTTCCACGGGCAGGGCTCATCAATATGTGAATAAAAAAAACTGAAGAAAAATTCAGGGTCACCTATTTTTCCGGAAAATTCAATTGGAATTTATTTGTTTTCCTCTGACACTACTTACTTTGAAAAATCATAACTGAAGAACGAAGCATCGTAGAAACAAAGTTTTTTTTAATGAAAATGAAAGCTAATTTTCTCAGGAATAAAAAAAAACATTAACTGGAAAAAGATTTCCACAAAATTTTCCACCGTTGAGAAAATTCGTAAAGAAAAGCCGTAATGCTCCAACTCGTGGAAAACTTTCAAAAATATATTTTTGAGAAGGTAATTTCATAAGCTTAAATCGCTGAAATTTTGAAATGTACTTTTTTTTTCGTTTTTGAGCTATGGCCAATTTTGTGGAAAATGACCATATAAGCTTTTTCTTTGAAAACCCATATTTCAATCGAAGCGTCTGAAAAACAAAGATTTTTTATCAAAGCAATTGCAAATTTTCTAAAACATCCGAAAAATATATGGCATTGGTTTTAATGATGTATAAGTCGGAATGATGATATTTTTCATGAAAAATTACACCGCTAAGAAAAACTGAAAAAAACTGTTTCTGCCTCAATTTTTCATTACACTGAAAAGGGATTCTTTCTTTTCTATGGAACAAATAAGATTATTATTATTTATTTAATTTTTATTCAATTATTTAGTATTTAATTAACATTTTCATCTTAATACTATCTATTTTTTCAACCGGGAAGATTGTCTTTAGTTGCTAACACCAGAAGATTTTCGTTTCTTTGTATTATTAAGAACAAAGCATGCTGTATTTTCTTGGTTTTCATGTGCATCTGAGAATTCACTAGCAAAAATGCTTCGTTCGTCTTTTGGTATAAATGAATGATGAACTAACTCGTTAGTATGCATTTGTTGGCCCTGGCAAGGGCCGATTGAATTGTTGAATTCGAGTAACACGGACAAATTTGGATGCACAGGTTGAAACCTTCTCGTCTGATGAGGCTTGCGGTGGCGATGATGATGGGCGCTTGAACAAGCGGCTTTAGTCGTGACGATTGCAAAATTTAAGATTTTCAATTGACACCGAGTATATTGCCGTAAGACGTAGTTAACGTCAAAAAAATTGGAAATCGGTTAAGCTGTTCAAAAGTTATAGGTTTTTTTTATAATTTTTTAAAGAGAGTGAGACCTACAGTGTGTGCCGATAAAAAATGACTGATTTTTTTTTCTAAAAAATATAAGCATAAGCATAGATGACCGTACAATTCGTAGTTGCTACTCCGTGATTGACCAGAATAATCAAAATTGTACAGGGAACCAACAGGTGCAGCTTGAGAGTAGCTAACATCTTCAATGTACAATTTCGAGAACTCCAATGATAGTAATGTCAATAAGGGCGCCGGCCACGTCGTTACGGTCATCGGGGAAGGAAAGGAATGATAGTGTGACGTCCATTGCTACTAGAGACCGAGATCACCTCTGCATCTCCATGGTTGTCACAGGAAGGAGGATTGTTAGTGGGAGGGTTAAAAAGCTACATAATCAGGATTCACCTTGGTTAGTGATGCGATTAATGTAGCCTCAATTTGAAAAAAGTTATCTATCTGTCGTCGACAATTTTATTGTCGAACTATTCAAAGGTTATTTTTTGGTTATTGCGACCAATATATAAAATAATATGCTCGTGTAGCTCAGAATTTTTAAAACAGGGATAATGCCTTATGCCGACACTTACAGTGACAAACCATCCATAGTTTGTTTAGTGATTTAATAAATGAAGCAATGCCATGATACAAATTAATGTTATCACAAGCATGAAACGAACTGAAATGCGGAATAATAAAAAGGTTTTGCCAAGGGATTTGCAAACAATACAACTTACTTCTTAAAATGCTATAGAGTAGAATGATAAAAGCAAAGTTCTCACCGAATGTCAGAGCATGTCTTCATGGGAAGTTCGTCCATTGTAGCGGCTGGAGCTACTCCTTTTCAGCTAGCGAAATGTAAAAGAAACCCAACTCGAATCCTGCTCTTCTTTATCTTGCGAAGACTTCGATTTCACAAATCTTGACCGATGAGAAACACTTTTTCTTTTCTCAGTTTCAGTTTCTTCAGATTGGAATAGTTGATCTTTTTCCCTGCAGATTTACGGCAAAAACGTTTCACTATCTTTACAAACTTTTTAAATGACAACGATAAATGCTTCTTTAACAAAACTGGAAAACCAAGTCACTTTTAAATGGCACAATCGTCAGCCAAATATCAGCCAAAACGCTAAAGGTATAGAGTGAAAATTCGTGACAGGAACAATTTTGCGACCAGTCGCGAGCGCGGCTTACTGCGATCAATAATCTCTTTTTTTTTTTTTTTTTTTTTTTTTTTTTTTTTTTTTTTTTTTTTTTTTTTTTTTTTTTTTTTTTTTTTCTAAAAAATATATCTCAAAAACTAAAAAACATTCATCGCTGAAAATTTGACAGTTAACGTAAAATTTACTGAACTTTCAAGAAAAAGTGAGAACACCAATAGCCATAGCCCCCTTGGTCCCGAGGCCGTCAAAACACGTAAAAACGGAAATTATTGATTGTTTTATGTAAAAAAAAAAGAATTTTTGTAAAATTTTATATTTTTCTTTAACTGCCGACCAAAAAAAAAAAATGGAAATCGGTCAAGCGGTTCAAAAGGTATTATTAAAAAAAAAAACAAAGTTTTGCAAAATCGCTATGTTTTTGGTCACCCTATTTTGGAAATGTTCACCCTAATAAAAAAATAATCCAAAAACACGTGTATGCCTTATTTCGGATAAGGAACAAAATAACAGTGCGCATCGTACGCTTCGTGCTGTGCGTACTCGTGATCCGGGGGCCAAATTGATCACTGGGGTGAATTTGATCAGGTCGGTACCAAACAGCTATTTCCTTTCAAGGATTGACTCAATACTTCGTAGGCATTACAGATATTTCATAATTCTTCTAGTTTATAGATGTCTTATGATGATTTTAAACTATTTCAATTTTATTAAGGGTTAGTTTTGAATAGAAATATTCACAGTTTTTGCAGGTGTTAATAATGATGTTGGAAATGTCGGAAACTAAACAATCCGCTGGTGCTAAGCCTGCATGCAAACTTTGAGTATCAAAAAAGCTGCGTAAGCTTTCAGTGTGAACTGCTGAACACACACAACATAACAAGAATTAGTGTTTTGCTCACTAAAACCGTTTATTGTTGAAAAACGTGCTTTTTTTCAAGGAAAATTGCATACATTTTGGGCGTATTCATGCAGATTTAAAAATTTAATTTTGCTATAAAATGATGAATATACATGAGTTTGTAAGAATTTTAACATCATTTTCAGATTCATGAGACCCGAATTTAGTAGATAGGGAAATTTTACTTTCTCAAATATGTTTTATTGTGTAGTGATTCAACTTCACCCCAATGCTGTTCATTTTCAATTTATCGGTATCAGAAATTAGCCAGCGCAACACTGCGGCAGTGCAGAAGAACAACAATTGGCGACCGGAAGTGGAAAGACTAAGGCTTTCGACAAAGATCTCTTCGTTGAGACACTTCGCACCGACAGCGATGCAACTGAACTTGGATGCGGTAGGGCTGACACCATGCCTTGCATGTGATACAACGATGCCACGAAAACGGAGAGCCCCGCAACCGATCGACGTCTTGCGTACTGGTGGAACGATGCACTCAACGCCCTCCGCTTTGCTTGCCTTAAAGCCAAAAGGCGTTATCAGAGAGCAAGGAACGTAGAAGTCCAAGAGAAGCTGCTTTCAAACCACGAGATAACAACTGAGCAAGTCTGAAGTGGTACAAGGAGCTGTGCTGAGCAGCTGATGTCAAACCTTCTGGGGGACGCTTATCGAGTGGTCATGGCGAATGTCAAGGGTGCATCAATGCGGTTGAAAAGTGTGCTCAAAAAGCTGGAGGGTTATTGTCGAGAGTCTCTTCCCAACGCATGGTCTGACAGCGTGGCCGCCCACACCGACGTCAACGAGGAACAAGCAAGCGACGAAGGTCTTCAATGACGAGCTTGTAGCAGCGGTGAAAGCATTGAAGGTGAAAAACGCCCCCGGACCGGATGGAATACCGAATGTATACCCGGATACGTTCCGGAAAGTGAAGCAGAAATGCCTGGACGAAGGTCATTTCCAAGATATATAGAACATCCAGAAGCGCCATATCCAAAGTGCTCAGATAAAATTATTACTTTCAAATTCATTGAGGGCATTCAAACCAAATGTGCAAATGTATAACATTCACCTATTCACAGAAAATCATAATTTTGTCTCAAGATCATGACTTCGATCTGGTGGAACTTGGATGGATTGGCGGTCTACTGGCTACCGCTCCTGCTTTATAAACAAAAGGTCATCTTCTGATGGGGCTTCTATCTTTCACTCATAATCTAACACACATAAAATATTCGTTTATAGTAATCGGTAGAACCACATACGGATTTTCCTACTCTTTCATTCTTCCATCATTATAGCACGCATTTTCTTATGCCTGATACATAGGGGTCATGCATAAATTACGTCACGCTCCATGGGGGGAGGGGGGAGGACCATGTGTGACAAGCCTTACTAAATTTTCGGAGGGCTCATACAAAAAGTGTGACAAATGGGAGGGAGGGAGTCTAAAAAGTTGAAATTCAACGTGACATAATTTGTGTACCATCCCTAGGCAGTCTGCTAATCAAAAAAGTAAGCCGCTCTGACATAAACTTACCATACTCCTATACCTTCCCGTATGAAATGGCGTATATCCGGTCTTTTGTGAACCAGTTTTGAGGCCCAAGTAAAAATGGTGCAAATGTCAAAACTGAGAAAGCAGTTTTCTAATTGTAAATATACAAATCGAGGAAAATAAAACCATACAGCTCTTGCGTTTGGAAAATAAAACAGCTGTATGTTTTTATTTTTCCCGATTTGTTGGTTTAAGGTGATTATAAAACGATGACTTGAGAACCAAACAGCGCTCCGCGTTGAAATTTATCCTATTGGACATCACCAGCAAGCAAGTAATTTGATTGATTTTCAACGCGAACTGTTGTCAGATTCTCCAGTCTTGTGCACTTGAAAATTCAAATTTTGACTTCGTTTTATAATCACCTTAAAAGAAAAAAAAAACTGCCTTTCAGTTTTAATATTTGCCTTATTCTTTATTTGGGCCTCAAATGCGTCATCAATTTCCCCATTGATCTGCATTGACGTGACAGCCGCCATTGTTGCCTAAAAAATAGAAGATCGCCAGCACTTATACACTGAGGGTGTCTGTTAGTCCCAAACAGTTATCTGATTAATTCCTTGTACCGTGTACCCCCGTTTATTTGAACGGTATCTCATGCAAACCATCGGGGTTCATTTTTAATTTGAACATCTAGTCACCCTAGAAACGTGTTTCTGGTCACCTCTTTTACTGTTTTGTTTTGATTCTGCGTTCCGTTCCCAGTGCCGTAGCGTGCGGTTGGCCAGGTTGGCACCCGCCAAAGGCGCCAGCCTAAAGGGGGCGCCAAAATGTGTGAATCACTCGGTAAAATTCTCAAAGGTGCATATTTATTTATTTATTTATTTATTTATTTATTGATTGTCGTCAATCATGTTTGTAGACCGTTACATAGAATTTCTTATGTGCTAGTTTCACTAATACATTCAATTTTCCTACTTAAGATAATGTGCAGAAGTATTGTTTTAGCTTCGCTTTGGACCAAGTTAAGTCAATTAAATCATAATGTTTATTATAAGTAGTCATCATTTGGTTCATTGGCCCAAATTTTGCCTAACTAGTACGGTGATAGTTGATTGCAAATAGTTCTCGAATGGCGTAAACGTCTTGATGGTACATAAAAGTTTAATTTAGATAATAATTCTGGTGAATCAACTTTATGAGAAACAATATCGTTTATAAATGAAATCATAGCATATTCACGACGCTCTCTTAGTGTTTGAATATCAATCAACATACATCTAGCTTTGTAAGATGGTAATGGAAGTTCAGTCCAACCTAATTTGCGAAGAGCATATAATAAAAATTGTTTTTGTACCGACTCTATCCTTTCTTCATGTACTGTTGAAAAAGGTGACCAAATTATGCTGCAATATTCAAGTATTGATCTAACATGGGCAATAAACAATGTTTTTATTGTGTATGGATCATTGAAGTTATAAGCGAAGCGTTTAATGAAGCCTAACATATTATTGGCTTTATTTATCATAGTGTTATAGTGATCAATGAAAGTAAGTTTTGAATCTAAAATTATGCCTAAATCTCTGATTCTATTACATTTTTCAACATTCTGATTGCCTAAAGTTATTGTTATATTAGGAATGTTTCTTTTCCTGTTAAAAGATATCAGGTTATATTTTTTTACATTCAGTTGTAGTAGACTTTTCTGACACCATGTGTGGAAAATTTGTACTTCATATTTAAAAGTATGTATGTCCTGTGCAGTTTTTATTTCCAGATAATGTTTCATATCGTCAGCATATATTAATACTTTTAGTTTGTCAAGAATAAAAGACAGGTCGTTCACAAACAGTATAAACAAGAGCGAACCTAAATGAGAGCCTTGTGGAACCCCTGAAGTGGCATGTATGGGAGTTGACCTATTTCCTTTGAATTTCACTATTAGCTCGCGAGTGCTTAAATATGATTCGATCCATACCAGCAGTTTGGCTTCAATACCCATTTTCCGCAGTTTAAATATAAGCATGGATATATCAACACGGTCAAATGCTTTACTAAAATCTGTGTACAAAGCTTCCACATGATTTCCATTTTCCATAGCACTCAACGAATAGTGTTTATTATTAGTAACAATTCCCAAAAAAAACATATAGGACATAATAAAGAAACATATAAAACAGGTTTTGAAAGGCTTTAACAAAATATACAATAAGTATTTCAAAAGATATTGTTCATTCCTATGTGTATTTTTAAAGTTTGAAGTTCAAATAAATACACATAAATTAAGTTTGTTAATGATAAGAAACAAAGATTTGTATCATTCAGATTTGTATGTATGCTAAAAGTTAGACTGTATATTTCGATCACTCGTTTTTTTTTTAGTAAAATTACAAGAAATATTTCCACAGAATACTGAACATGAATCTAAGATTATCCTGAGTGGGATCCACGAAATTATGGGCAGATTTTCAACAGAAAATTGGGCAAGATTCTCACAGAATCAATTACAAGATTCTAAGCAGCGGGCTCTTGCTTTATCTTGATCGGTCTTTCACATAACTCTAGGCGTCATTCTGATATAATGTTGCGTATTTTTTTCATAACTCTAATCATTTTGTAAACTGCTCTATACCTAGACGAAAACTCTCACACCAGACATAATTCTAGAATTTGTAATATATTTTTAACTAGTGTTCCCAGCAAACTTCGTCTTGCCATCAAGTAGTCTGTTGAAAAACGCTATGGATCGTCCCATACAAAATTACAGCTCCGTGCACTCTCTTTTTTTCAACGTTCCCAGTGAATATCCTGGGATTTTTATACACACAAACTCGTTGGAACCCTTGACGAACAAAACGGAGAAAAAATCATTCAAATCCGTTGACCCGTTCGTAAACCATTTCGTGACATACAAACACCATTTCTTTTTTATTTATATATATAGATAGATAACCGTAAACATGTTCTACACTAGCTGAAACTCGTTTGGTTTAAAAAAATGCGGTGGAAAAGTTGAATGTAACTATTTAGACTTCTTAATTAACATTATTGTTAATATTTGATCACCTTTCAAAAAGTTTGCATGATTGACATTTTCCATGTTCACCTTCTCTTCCACCGTAAAGGTTCTTGGAAAAAACTTTAGATTTTTTGTTAATATTTCCACTTTTCGATATCTCACTGTGAAGAATGCTTTCAATTTGAATGGTAATAGCAATTCCTTGAAAGTAAATTGAAAACTCTTCGATATATTTCAAATATTTTTTTATTGATTAACAAACAGCAGTTTTGCAATCAAGCTTTTAAATAATGTCTTGACGAAATCTACGCAAAATTTCAAATAAAAATATTTCCTTTTAAATCCTAGATTTTCTTTGCTTTCTCTATGAATTTCCTGAAAAATGATATTTCTATAAATATCCAAAGAATCTAAACCATCCTATCATATCTCAGAAAATATAACAATTTTCCTTTACGATTACTATTATGAGGTTGGGCTTTGTTTAAGAATCATAATTTTGTAAAGGATTGCTATGGCTTTTCGAGTTGTATTTCTGGCATAAGCTCTAAAATTCTTTTCCAGTTATTCAGAGCGAAAAGTTTTAAAACTCTGCTTGAAAGCAAATGGTCCGGACATGTAAAGGAGAATTTCTTTAGAAATTTGCATTTCACCAAAATTTACAAATTTTGTTTGAAATATCTAGTAGAAACTGTACATTTGTTCTTAGCTATATAAACTCTATTTTTCTTCGGAATTTGTCAATGCATCTTCAGATATTATTCAAAGTACTCAGAAAATTTTCATAAAAAAATAAAAGAATATCATTTTTTCTTGCAGGAGATTTAGTCAATAATTTAATATGTTCTGATCTCAAGGAAATAATATAACCTTTTATGACACTTTTGACGATTTTCATAAAAATTCTCGTAGAAATCGCTCAGAATTATTTTTTTTCTGCTGAGCTTTGATTAAGGGGCGCTGGAAATGGAGGTTCGCCAAGGGCGCCATGAAAGTCACGCTAACCGGCTCTGTCCGTTCCACAGCGTTCCACTCCACTTTACTTCGATCCATGAGCTAAATGACGTTTGAACCATTTTTAATCTGAACGATGTGCAAATTAGCGGAGTACAAATTAAAAAGTGTTCAGATTAAATGTGGTCATACCAACGGGTATACCCGGCATAAGTGCAGCTGATCAGGTTACCGGGTGGTCAATCAAGCTCGAGCTCAACATTATGACTGATCTTCAAACAAATTTTTAAGCCGACAATATTTTTCTAATGCAGCTGTTATTTAATCTTTTCCAATTGTACACATTCTGATCTTAAAACAAATTTATACGGTTTAATATTTGTCATATACAGGCGTATCCATATATCTTCAAATGAACTATTCAAGTCGTGAAAGATTATAACAAAAATCCAATAATTTATTTATCTAGCACAATATGATTCACTAAACCAAAATTTCGAAGTAAATACACATCAATATATACAGCATCCAAAAAACTACTTCTACACTATAAAGAACCACCAGTCCGGGTTAATAGCCCTCCCCCCTCAACAACCACAACAACTGCCTTCCAGATTTCACAAGCCACCGCTAGGATCAGCGAGACAGAGTTCAGCAGCATAACACGCAGGTTAGATCAAACCATTTATAACAAACGTGCACGTTTAGGGCCTTAGGTTGAAAGCTAGGAGAATAAACTTGGAGCAACATTTATATTTCTCCCTCGTGTGTATATCAACCATACAGTGAAAGAATTTTAGTTTCTATCAGGTTTCGGTATAGTTTGGTACGGTATTTTGAACACGCCCTTTCGCAGTACGATTCGTCGTACTGGCGCTTAAGCGAAAGGGTTTCCAAAAGGGTAGTTCGTTGAAGAACTTGCCGGTTTGCGGAAATAGTTTGAAAATATGTTGGCTGGTAAAAATAGCTATGGCTTAGCGTATTTACCCTTACTTTCCACCATTTCCCGCCTCTGCAGTCTACAACCGTTACATTTTGCATATCTTTTCTCTAGAGGTAAATTGCAGGATAGTTAGAACCTCTTTAATGGATTTACAAATAAACATATCTCAACAAAGTTCCATTCAGAATCTTCACAAGAAAATTATCTTTAAAATCTATTCTTCTTTGATTTCTGGTTGTCTAGATTCTGTCTGGAAGCGCCTCTAGGAAATTCCGCACTCGTATCTCACAAAAAATTCAAACCAAGAATATGGACTCTGACCAATAATAAGGTAAAATTATTTTCTGGAGAAGTGCTTAAGGAAGATTTATGCATATCTTAATAGATCCTTTCCTCTTCCCAGTTATTTTGCTATATGTTTACCGCGTATGCTTAATTTCAGAAGCAAAGTTTCCCTGGGGGTTTTTCAACAAATTTCCTCTGAAGATTCGAAGACAAGAGACATTTCAAAAACAATTTCCTTTACAATTCTTGAAAAATCCAGGGATTTAAAGAAAAAAATTTCTAGAAAAAAACAGAAGAATATTTGTAGCATGTGATGTATTTTGAAACATTTCTTAAGAACTGTGGATGAACTTCGTGTAAGAATTTGTAATTAATGGTTTGGGGAAAACTATTTAAAATATTCACAGAACAATTCCTAGTAGAACTATCAACGAATATAGTATCAGATTAAGGTGAAGATGGATCGAAGCCAAACCCTCAAATTTCCAAGAGCACGAATCTGGAGAAACCAAAACATCCGATTTAAGCTGAAACTTAATCGATTGGTCACTAGCTGGTGGTTTCAGCTCAAACGGGTGTGCGGTTTTCTGATAGCCAGAATCCAATCGATGACCATGGAAAAGCTGTGGTCCCTACAACTATAAAGGTAAATAAAGATATTAATGGACATAGGCATCGCCCCAACCTCATGGTTTCTAATAGAGAAGAAGTGTTAGACATAACGCTCTGCTCGAATAGAATCAGTCACGAGTTGACGAATTGATGTTCAGATGAGGAATCATTATCTGATCATCGCTACATCTTCTTGAACATTCAAATGTAGCTGCGCAGACTTTGCGTTTAGAATCCCCGGTCAACAAACTGGGAACTCTATATTGAATTGGTTGCGACCAAATTTCATGGATATTCTCCGTCCATTGAAAATCCAAGTGATCTGGATGATGCCGTTGATACTACAACATCCTACATTATAGAAGCTTTTGGAAGAAGCATGTCCTCTGCGGTCTGTAAACGACCTACAAGAGGGACCCCATGGTGGAATTCCGATCTGACTAGACTCAGGAAACAATGTAGAAGGAGTTGGAACAGACGCCGTTCAGCTGGATCAGAGTCGTTCAAGTCGGCTCGCAAGGCTTACAAGAAGGCTCTTCGTTCTGCTGAACGATCCGGCTGGAAAAACCTTTGTACAAATGTTTCCAGTTTGAGTAAAGTCAGTCGGCCTGAACAAAATCCTTGCAAAATCTAAGGATTTCCAAGTGAACGAAATTCGCTTACCTAATGGTAACTTTACTTCTTCCGATGAAGAAGTTTTAGAATGTTTATTCAATACACACTTCCCCGGATGTGTGGACATAGCATCTACGGATGAACCAAATGTCTTTTCATGTAGTTACGAGTCTCTGGCCTCGGCTCGCAGTATCGTAACTACTGAATCGATTCAATGGGCACTTAATAGTTTTGCTCCTTTCAAATCTCCAGGAGCGGATGGGATTTATCCTGTTCTGCTCCAAAAGGGATTTGAGTTTATCAAACATGTTTTGAAAAAGCTACTTGTAAGCAGTTTTGCTACCGGGTATATTCCCAGATCATGGCATGATATTACTGTAAAGTTTATCCGAAAGGAGACGTGCGTCTATGAAGAAGCGAAGAGTTTTAGACCAATCAGTCTGACCTCTTTTCTTCTGAAATGTCTGGAACGCATTATCGATTCATCACATCCGTGATGTTTATTTGGCAAACATGCCTCTTCATGTGAATCAACATGGCTTACCAATCTGGAAAGGTCCACTGTGGCTCTTTTACACAAAGTTGGTATACGAATCGGGAAAGCATTTCGCTCAGAAGCAATCCTGCTTGGGTGTTTTCTTGGATATTGAGGGGTGCCTTTTGATAACGTGTCTTTCGATGCATATTGGAAGCCGCACGGAAACCATGGGCTACCTACAATGATTACCAATTGGATTCATCAAATGCTCAAAAACCGACATCTCTTCTCGACATTGCGTTCAAGCAGCGATTTCGAAAAATTGAGTGTTTGCGGGTGCCCCCAAGGGGGAGTCTTGTCACCACTTTTGTGGAATCTTCGTAGCAGATACGCTATTGAGGCAACTCAATAATAAGCGGCTTTCCAACATATGGATTTTGCCGACGACTATCTAGCTCTGATAGTTGGTATGTGCATAAGCACCCTATTCGACCTGATGCAACGTGCTCTTCAGGTAGTCGAGAGTTGGTGTCGCCAATATGGCCTTTCGGTTAACCCGAATAAAACATCTATTGTTCTGTTTACGGAAAGACGAAGCCGCGATGGAATTCGACCTTTACGTCTTTTTGGCACTGAGATTAATGTGACTGATCAAGTAAAGTATGTCGGAGTCATTCTAGATTCCAAACTTTCATGGACACCTCACATTGATTTCAGAGTCAAAAAAGCTTGCATGGCCTTCGGTCAATGCCGGCGAACCTTTGGTAAAACTTGGGGCCTCAAACCCAAATATATCAGATGGGATTTACACAACAGTTGTTCGACCAATATTGGCATATGGATGTCTTGTGTGGTGGCAAAAGGGCGAAGTGGAGAACAATCCAATCAAAATTGGGCCATCTCCAAAGGATGTGCTTGATGGCGATGTCTGGTGCGTTCTCTAACAACTCCTACAGCAGCGCTCGAGGCCCTTTTCGACGTTGCGCCGCTACACATATATCTTAAACAAGAAGCACTTTCTTGCTCTTACGTTTATGGGTACTGGATCTACTGGAGAAAAATCCAGTGATCGTAGATCTACACACACTTCGTTGTTTCCACTTTTGGTGAATTGGGACAAAATTGTCCTTTGCTCCAAGTGATCTCACAATTGCTTGTCACTTTCCTTACAGGAACATTTACCACACAATTCCCTTCACGGGAAGAATGGACGTCTGGCTATTGGAAAGAAGTATATCGAACAATGTAGTATGTTACACTGATGGCTCCCTTCTTGACAGGTAGAGCTGGTGCAGGAGTATATTCCAGTGAGCTAAGGCTGAATCAGTTTTACTCACTTGGTAGAAACTGCACCGTTTTCAGGCGGAAATATTTGCCCTTATGTGTGGAGTGCAATCAGCACTTCAACAGCGCGTAATGGGTAACGTCATATACTTCTGTTCAGATAGTCAAGCTGCTATAAAGCTCTCGCTTCGGCCAACTCAAGGTCGAAGCTTGTTATCGCATGTCGAACTCAAATTGAGGAACTGAATTCAGTCAACTCTGTAAACCTTGTATGGGTACCTGGCCATTCTTCCATCGCTGGAAATGAATTGGGCTGATGAGCTAGGCTCGCGATAGAGCATCGCATGACTTCATTGGTCCTGAGCCGGCTATTCCAATTTCGAAGTGCTGGGTTGAAGGCTTAAGATAAACTCTTGGGCGGCAAACTCAGCACAAGCAATATTGGAATAGTTTGGAGTCGTGTCGTCAAACAAAATGTACATTACTGAGCCATCTCCAAGGGTGGCGAAGTATTTAACAAATCTGTCAAAGCAGAATTTGCAGTTCTCTTGGTCAGAGCGTTGACAGGCCACTGCCGACTCAACTATCACATGGCAAATATTCAGCGTGCTGACTCATTTGTGTGTGATAGTTGTGACTCCGATTATGGAACTTCGTATCACCTGATATGTAACTGTCCAGTTTTTGCGCAAATGCGATTCCAATTACTTGGTAAACACTTATTAAGCTGAAACTGAATTCAGAAGCCTGAAATCTTCAGAATGTTCAGAATGTTATTCTTAACCCGCTGTGGTAATGAGCTATAGGCTCTCTTTACGCTCATGCATTTTGCAGTGCCCTTTTTAGGGCGCTGTTCGAACCCATTGTGGTATGGAGCTACATGCTCTCATTTCGCTTATGCGATCTTCCCTCTTCAAGGGACCCCACTCCTATTTCCTCCCATCTTACCCTTCCCTTTCCCTCTCCCATCGGGTAGATTGATGAAATAGGCTCAAATATGGCGATGGCACAAATCTCCCAACTGGTGGGGAACGTGCCTTTGGAGCCGGCCTTCTGATACCTGATACACATTCTGATCTTAACAAAAATTTATACGGTTTAAATATTTGTCATATACAGGCGTATCCATATATCTTCAAATGAACTATTCAAGTCGTGAAAGATTATAACAAAAATCCAATAATTTTATTTATCTAGCACAATATGATTCACTAAACCAAAATTTCGAAGTAAAATACACATCAAGTTATAAGCATCCAAAAACTACTTCTACACTATAAAGAACCACCAGTCCGGGTTAATAGGCGGTTAGGGGGGAAACCGCACTCGTTGCATCCCGTTACAATAAAGTTGAGCCATCATTTGGAGTGCTTCATCAGCAAAGGGGAAAACCCTACACGGCCAAGCAAAGTTCCAACTTTCATTGGGAAACAATGAAACAAAAAATCAAATACACACATTCAATGAAGTCAGCATCCTAAACACAGACCACCGCTGATGCACTACTAGTAAAAGGACTGGGTGAGGGTTTTTTTGGTCGCGGGAAAAAGTTTTTCATGAGCGTTCACATTTTATGGCTTTGTACATTGCTGCTGCCGCCAACAACAGCCGGTGACTTGGCGATGGGATTTTCTAGCATCAGCGTAAATTTTGATTCATGCGAATATTGAGTGAATAAACAAACTAAACTGACAATGGAAATTGTACAAAGTTTGATACCTAGAGTTTTTTTTTACAGACAAGCATTGAGTTTTTCAGCCTTTTTTATTTATGGTGTTAGTTTGAAAAATAGTTTGAAGATCACAAGATTGTTTCTTAGATAAAGTTTTGATTTTCTGTTAATGAGTGGAACAGACATTTTATATATTTGTTTACATTTGGCTTGAATGCCCTCGATATGATTTTTTTTAAATTATTTTTTATGTAGCATGAGCCCTAGAAACTTTATCTTCATCTGACCAATTCATTGGAACCCATCTCATCGTGACAACATGTCTACTTGAAGGTTTCAAATAAAGAGCTTTTGGTTTATGATGGAATATTAAAAGTTGAGTTTGGAAGTATAAGAGCATATTTCCAATTGGTTTTTAGGGTTGTAGGGCTTGTTCTATTTCCAGATCCGTTATTGAAAATTGACCATGTTCTTATAAAATAGCTGCGCGTTTATAGCTGCGTATATTTTGAGTTCTCATCTAGTCAAGTAATTTCCAGCAGTTTTGAGAAATCTCACAGAATGTTATTTTTTCTTGGAATATCAATTAATATCAATCAAGCAACGCGATTCATTCAGATACGCCGAAAACATTTAATGTTTTCCCGGTACTGTCATTTCACATCATTTGCCTTCGCAAAAACCTTTCCATTCCGTAAGCCATTAAGCATATTACACCCACACGATCACCCACAACAGAATCAACCTGCATTGCGGAATCCACACCAAACAATTTTCCCGGAATAAATGCCCGTTCGTGGTTCCATGTGTTTATTTTCCAGGATTAAAGAGCCTTCGCCAGAAGTAACCGCGACCCAAGATTCGGGTACAAACCAAGTCAAACTCAGATTAAACTGAAAATATATTTCCAAGAGCAGATTCCTGAATGACTATGCTTCTGTTGAATTTTTCCGACTTTTTTGGATTCGTAAAACCGCACCGGAAGGCTTCTCATTGTGGCTCCGGTTTTCCCATTACCCAGTCAGTTCGACCGGAAAGTTGGATAAAATGTTCCCACGGAATTGGGCTCGGTGAAGTTTCTTTCTTCTTTCGAGTTGGCACTAAATAAGATTACAAATGTTGAGGATATGTCTCTATTGAGCAAAGAATCCTCGGAGCTTGGCCTTCCCGGAAAGCTCTACAGTAAATGCAGTTCTGGGTAATAAAAATCGTTTTATTTTATTTCATCTCTTTTTCTTTATTTCTCCCAAGAATGTCTGTGGATTTAATGTGAGTGCACCAAGCCATTGATTTCAGTGAGAAGTTTTGAAATACTTTAACAAGCTTCCGGATCAATGGATATCTGCTTTTTAATGCTATGTTTCAAACGATAGCATAGTTCTTATCCAATTCAATGAACTCGAATTTTGACATTTTACAAGAAAAAGAAAATTCAATGGAACCACATTCATGACGATATACTTAAATGATGCTGGGATTTTGAATACTTACTAGTTTTTTGAACTAACAGAATGACTGCGTTCATCTATGCAAGATCTGAAATTGAATAGAAAAAAAGTAATTATTCACGTGTGCAACAAATTATATAAGGTACCGTGGGTAAAGTGGGTTAATGCGGTAAGTGGAAATAATTGGTATTTTTTACTGAATATGTGAATTAACGTTTCAAAATTCATGCGAAAACCTTTTGAAGCCATTCAGAACATTGCGATAGGTAAGAGATTCCTGAGATTCTTCAGCCATTATTGCATAATAGAGCGAAAGATTGTTGACCTATCAACTATCACTCCGTAACAAGTTGACGACGTGCAATCTTGTTTTAATATTTTCAGTGGAAAAAAGATGCGGAAAACAATTTTCTGTACCACTTCTAAGTTGATAACATTGTGACAAACAACACCTGAACACTTCAAGAGAAATAAAAAAAAGGAAGACAGGAAGTTTGAACCTAGGGGCGGGACAGCTTTTGCTTTTGAGTAACCTCTCGAGCTGATTTCAGAGCAACTCTGAGTAACTCTTGTTACTCGATTTCACGTCTGCATAGCAACCAGTGTGAAAATCTTGTTATTATGTGAAAACCGATTTCGCCACTAACGTGCGTTTGCGAAGACATGCCATTTTTCTTCTTGATTTACATACGGAAGGTTGGCCATAGAACCGTGGAATATTTTGTAAAACTGTACTTTTCCTTTGAAATTTTTAGACTCCGAGTTGCTAGTCTACAGATAGCAGATACAAATGCGATGGGTTCGTTTTGCATTGAACAGCAAGGCTGGAATTAAGGGAGAGAAACATGTATAAATTCGTTTCCCAAAATGTTCTATTCCCGAAGAGCTGAGTTAAGGTTGAATAGGGATCCCGGGATTTCCAGGATTTATTTGTCTAGAACACGGAATGAAGCCGTGCGTGGCATCCATAATTACTGATTATTATTATGGTTGTTATTTTTAATCAGTTTTTCACTGCAGTATAGAAAAACGATTGTTATGAACGTTTTCCGAACCAATCGGCATTGCAAGCTAGTCCGTTATCCCATTTGCTTCTTCCAACAGACAAAAAGGCATTGAGAGCCGACTTTCTTGCAAATAAAACCCTTCCAGTTCGCAACCCCATTTCCCAGATGTTTTAAAATAAATTTACAAAAGTTTTATACATTGTTTTATTATCACAACAAATTAATGATTGCTTCAACACATGAATGATTCATTTGAATGGTCCTTTCCTCCAGAATTGACGGAATATTACTGCAAAACGGTACTCATATTGGCTGCAGCAAATGAAATTCCAGTACTAGAGATGTTATTGAAGTGTTGTTATATTGGCTTTATAAATTTGAGTGAAGAAACACTTCCACTGACACACTTAAATTTGGAACATCGCCGATCTTCACTTTTGTTGGACAGAAACACAAAATTTGTTCAATTTATTATAGCTAGCTGAAAATTAAGTTTGACATACGAAATGTGCAAACTAGATTACGTTAGAATTCCAAATCCAAGTAATCGTGAATAGTTCTGAGCAAATGCGAGTAACTCAAACTTGCTCTGTGTTCAAAGTGTTGCTCTGAGCAAAGCTGTCCCACCCCTTGGTTTGAACATTGATGATAAATTCATCTCCCAATAATATTCAAACAAATGTATTAAGCGCAGCCAGTGTATAGGGGAAACACGCTCATGCTAAGGTAGAAAGTTATTTTAGCTGTGAACAACATTATTATATGATTTTTTTCTAACCATGATCTGATAGACAAACATGTTTTCCATCAAATACAGCAAAGATTCGCTCGTTGAGGCGCCGATGGTTGGATGTTCGATGGATGAAAAAAAAAATCCAACTAAAGAGGCATTCGAATGTCAAATAGACTTTGACGTCTGAGAGCAGTGACATAGGCCTTTTCAAAAGAAGTCAGCTGATCTTGAAGCAATTTGACAGTTCTTCTGAGTGATTCCAAGCAACAGCACCAAAATTTGGTAAATTTTTTAATTCATTTTTTCTATTGAGCTGAAACTTGCACAGTTTTCCAGTTCCATCTAAATCGTCATTTTCCGATATCAAATCTTCAAGTTGAGTTCACGACTAACTTTTCAAAAGGGTGTATGTGAAAATGGTTCAAAAATATTCAAAAAGCTGCACAGCAAAACGGTTCGTTCGATTGTTAGACAACTAAGGAAACAAAGTTAGACAACTAAATAAAGATTCAAAAAAAATACACACAGTAAAAAAATTTTTTTTTTTGCATTAAAAAAACATAATTTTTGACACCAAAACTCAAATATCTCAAAACCCTATCGGAATACCAACGTAATTTTTGAGGGAAAACGGTCCATTATATTAGCTATCTACCATAAAAATTTGGTGATGGTAAACCAATAAACAAAAAAGTTATGACATTACAAACATGTCACAATTTTCACATTTAGTAGAAAAAAAAATTTTTTTTCGGTGTAAATTATTACGGGAACCGCAGTTTGTTGCTGATTTTATTGTTAAGGGCCTTGCGTGAATAAAACAAGTCGTTTTCATGTATTCATTAGTATAATGTATATTATATGTATAAATATTATGTATATGTATAAATATTATATGTATATGTATATATGTATAAATTAAAATGAATTAACAGATTACACGAAAATAAATTTTTTTTTACCAGTATATTTTTTTTAGAGTATGATCGATGAGGTTCTAAATGTTATATATAGGGTATCCGTCCTATTATGGAGGACTTAAGCACGGTGTTGAAATTAAAATCGTATTGCAGTGTCCAAAATCTAAATATTATAGAATTTTGCAATGTTAAGTGTTAAAACTATCCTTTATCTGGAGTATAGTGAAGTAAAAAAGTAATATTTGGAATCATACATACATTTTTATCTTTTTTTTTTTTTATAAATCTGAAGCTCTTCCTCAGTCTTATTATTGGGGTATTTTGTCCAAATATTGCGGTAGTGCCGTCCTATTATTGCGGTATACCAAAAATCATAAATTTTATTACATTCAATATACATTCAATACCACACAATGTTCGAGCATTGAATTATGCTGCCTCCATGTTAATGACACTGCACGGTACTGTCAGTTTGCGTGACTTTGGACATATTCTATGAGGAAAACTAATGCATTACTTTATGTCACGATTCTAAAACAAATCAACAGAATCGAATGATTTTCTGTCGGTTTCGTCTCTTCTTTCGTCGTAGGTGGACAATGTTAAAGTGAATAGACAAGGTTCTTCCATCTGAGACCACTAGTCGCTATATAAGAAATGAATTTGTTGACCTAAGTATAACCTATGATTTTGATGTTTTTAAAAAAATTTTCCACTAGCAACACAAGTTCAAAGGATTGCTACCTTGCGATCATCTTATATCTCTGTTTTGCAACGTATTTTTGGCATGTGTTTCGATTATCAGTCAGTTTACGTGATTTTTTGGTAAAACATTGTGTTTATTTGCAAAATATTTGTAAATAAGAGGAATCACAGTGTAAAAATAAACATAAACCTTTTGTTTGACTAAATAAATGTATGAATAACTCAAATTTATGGCCCCAATTATATCCTAATAATATAATTAATGTTTCCAGCAATTACATTTAAAATTACTATTGAAATATCCAATTTTTGAATGAAATTTGCAGATACCGCAATAATAGGCAAAAAGCTACTTTCATTGTCCTATTATTGCGGTATATGCTTTTTCTCAAAAATATAGAACTTTTATTCAAAATTCAATATCTATCATGTAACTACATCCATACTGAACTGATATACGCGCTACATATAATTGTTTTGGTTCTAAACTTAAAAAATTCAAGCTTATGAAAACCCGCCCGTAGGTAAAGAGGCTGGTTAAAAATACAGGCTTTGCTTGATGCATCATTTGAAACTGTTCTTCCAACGATCAAAATCGTTTAATTTTTGAAGCATTCATCTGGTACAGCATGGGAATACTCTAAATTTTCATCATCATCAATAATATCCATAGAAAATAGAGTTTTCGATTAATAACGAGGGTTTTATTCTTATACCGCAATAATAGGGAATACCGCAATAATGGGCAAATTACCCTAAACTTTAAAAGTTTTGGATTTGGGTATGCGTTATGAGATCATGAAAACATTTTATTAAAACTTATTTATTTATTTATTGTTATTCAATTATTTTACAATATCGAACACTTTTGCATCATTATCAGTACAGTTCGAGTATAGTTTTGCTTTAATTTTATTTTCTGACAATGGAATGAAACAGTGAAATTTTTGGGTTCCTTGGATCGTTTTCGCGTTATTATATTGCTCGCTGAGCTCTGATGCCGTTAATTCGTACTCTTCAGTAGTAGTAAAACAAAATGATAATTTTGTTAAATCTTCTTCTTTTCTGCGATTCGCCCAATCAAATAGTTCTTTTGCAGTTTTAATTGGATGCTCACGTTCTTTGGCTAAACTTGCTCTTGTGGCCATGCGCTTTATGGTTCCTCCAATAGCATCACAAGGACCTTTGCCATGTGACGTAGCAAAGAAATGCCATTCTGCATCAATTCCGTACTTTGATTTAAATTGACATAGGCTCGAAAAATTCTTACGGTTTTTGTACTGCGATGCTGCTCCATCAGACATGAAATATATCTTTCTGATTTCTTTATCCTTATCAACGCGTAAAAAGTTAATCATTTTGGCAATGAACAAATTTACAGATATTGAGTCGTGTCTTAAATCTTCGGAAATTACAATAAAACTAAAATGTACAATTTGCGTACTTCCATTGAAATAAATAACGAATGGATGAATTGTAGCTTGTTGTACGTTCCAGTGATGGGTCTGCACTTCATCTTGCAATACAAAGCTATAGTTTTCAGAAAAATCACAAATGACTAAAAATTCACCATCTTGTAATGTATTTTTCGTATTTTTTAAAAAGCGGGGATTGCTCTGTTTTACATAAAGTCGTGAGGAATTAAACTTTCTAATTTTCAAGCAAAAAATGACACAAACTCATCTACAGGTTTTACAATAGTTTCTAGGTCACACCTATCCGTGGTCACCCATTGCTCAAATGATAACTGATCAATATAATTTCTTCAAACTCAAGCGAATAAAGTATTTTCCAATGATGAAGAATCTGGACATCCGAACAAGATCGTAGATAGCAATTTGATGTTGTATTTTCACACAAAAGACTACCAGTTAACATTTATATCCTTTGATAAATTGATTCTTTTCAAACTATGTAAGATTAGGTTAATATTTTCGTGTGTTGTGCACACACAAACATTATGTGTTCCTGAATTGGATAGAAGCTTGCATTGCCTTGGACGAAGGCTTGCAAATGAGGAAAAACCTACCTTAATATTTTCGTTAATTTTCTTGAAGCGTGTATACGCTTCTTTCAAAGTAGTCATCATTAATCGTTTTTGGATTGCTTGACGCTTTCCATCTTTTTTTTACAGATACATAATCTTTTTGGCCAGGCATAGCTCTACTTACTTCATCGTCTTCAAAATATTGAATTATTTTTTTCTTTTGTCTCATCTGTTAATGAAGTACTCGACCTAGCATTTTTGGTTTGCAAGACAGTTTCTATTGGTTTTGAACTCATCAATGGCGTCTTGAATAGACCACGAGCTTGGCAGCATCGACAAAATCAATAATTTTTCTTTCCTTGTCGTGGCTAGATTCGAGAACCTTTCCTTCATATTCATAATTACCTCATCGTAGTCTGTATTTTCCACATCCTCAGGTCCTAATTTGAAGAGGTTTCTTTGTACAGCTTCGTTGATTTCACGGTATTTTTCTCGGGATAATTGACGTAACCCATCTTCGTCCATTTAATCGGAGTCACTTTTATTCCAGGTATCCCTTCGTTGAAGCGTTCGATGTTGACCTTCTGGATGCACTCATCTTCTGATTGATTTGTTGAAACAGATGTCGCTGATGGTACCGTGGCAAGACTATCTGCACTTGGTACTTCTGGTAACTCCTCAGTTGTTGTCGGTGCATCTAGTAATTCCTCAGTTGTTTGTGTTTTCGAACTTCCTGCAACCTGATCCACCGATGATGTACAGATTGCCCGTTTGTCAACATTTAAACGCAGGACGTACAAATGCGTAAATTTGTATTCAATGTAGACATTGGAGCATAACCATCCGCTTTCAGTTTATCTATGTGTGGTAGCTAGAGTTGTTGTATAAAAATATGAGCGTGCATGTTTGATTGAGCGTGCATGCTATGAGTATGTTTTGTTTTTACTTAATCGTGTATGTTTCATTTAAGCGTGAGGTGGAGTGTAAGACAGAAATCGGATACTACACTATGGTGCTTTCGGTGAGATTTCGTAGCTCTTTCGAATACTTTTTTCTTGCAAACGGCCTGCAACAGTTGAGAAAGCGACTACTCATGTTGCTCGTTAGATTTTAATTAACAAAATCACTTATAAGTTTTTTACTGACTAGTTTGGTGTCGTTTGCTTGACTGAAGAAAAATTTTACAATTAAATCTTTTATAACCATAGTGGTAGTATATTTTTAGCTTTTTCGTGAGTATTTTCATGGTATGTACTATCATGTTTTGATGTTGTTGAAGTTACTCGCTTTCTCCCAAATATGATTAACAAAGTCTATTCTCTACCCAGGTGTAATCAGATTTTAACTTTGTGGAGAAACCAGCGCCGGAGAAAACCGACCTGCTTTACGTATACTAGATCACCTGGGTGTAGACCCGCCTTGTTCTCTACGAGGTAAACTTTTTGCAGGTAAACAAGTCGTATACTGTATAGAAAACTTTTTATGTAGCTTTTGTCTTCATATTAGATTTCTTATAGGTTTCTTTTATCAAAAAGGTTTCAACACTATTGAGAGAATTTTTCTTCAGTTACGTACAATAAAAAATATGACACTATCCAAGACTTTAGATCACAACACTGGATCGCGTCTAACTTTCTAATAGATGCTATAATAGTTATGGAATAATTAAATAAAATATCATGAAAACAACTTGTTAACCTCATGTGGTACCCTTAACAAAAATTTCAGCAACAAACTGCGGTCCTAAAAAAATTAACAATGAAAAAAAAATTTTTTTTCACTATAGTGTCAAATTTGTGAAATATTTTGAAATGTCATAACTTTTTTGTTTATTGGCTTACCATCACCTAAATTTTTATAGTAGATAGCTAATATAATGGACCGTTTTTCCGTTGGTATTCCGATATGGGTTTTGAGATATTTGAGTTTTTGTGACAAAAATGATGTTTTTTTAAAGCAAAAAAAAAAATTTTTTTTACTGGTGTGTATTTTTTTTGGAATTCTTTATTTAGTTGTCTAACTTTGTTTCTTTAGTTGGCTAACAATTGAACGAACCGTTTTTGCTGTGCAGCTTTTTGAATATTTTTGAACCATTTTCACATACACCCTTTTGAAAAGTTAGTCGTGACTCAACTTGAAGATTTGATATCGGAAAATGACGATTTAGATGGAACTGAAAAACTGTGCAAAGTTTCAGATATTTTTGAAATGGTCGATCAGAATCGACTTGCATGCCTCCGTGGAATCCCTCTTCTATTGAGATGACAGCCTCGTGTATAAGCTTTTCAAGTGACAGGTCCGTGTTTGCATTTGCTTACTTCAGTGGAGGACCGGTGCATTCACGGGCCTGTTATTTTAAATGAAGATCTGTCAAAGTGCTTTGGGATCAGCTGATTTTAAACGTCTCGTGAAAACACCTATGCAACGGTCCTCCATCAATGTAAACAAATGCCTACGCCGACCTGTCACATGGAAAGGTCTATTGAAGTCTCCATATATAGAAAAAAAAATCATAAAGGGAGCTGGATCATTTTCTTGGCACTTTGGCAGTGGTTTTTTTTAAAGCTACAGAGCTCATATTTGGCCACAATATGCATCGTATTGAGGTTGGTAAATGGCTGGGCATGGCGTACCATTGGTACCTCGCGTACCTGAAGGAATAAAATAGACCCCTCTGTGCGGTCCTTAGCCTCTTGCCCAGCAACTCCTACCTCCTCGCGGTACTGGCCGGGGTACGAGTAACCTCAGGGAAGATCGGGTAACCAACCCCCGGTGGGAACTTTGGTCGTATGCTGACAGGGAAGGGGGGGTTTGCTTTTGCTTCTGCAAACCTGGAGCGTCTGTACTCCATGTTAGGAGCGGCTCACAACAGCGTCTGTTCCCCATGTCAGGGGCGGCTGATCATCGTCCGAGTGCCAGAGAAGGACTCTAAGCTAAAATGCGCACTATGGCCCTCCGAACATTTAGGGGGAATGGTCCTCCGGAAATCTAGGGGGTTGGTGTCAGGCCCAGCAAGCCAACCGTAAAAACACATCAGCACAGGAACGTCAACGAGAGAATACGGACCGGAACAATCGGCAAAGACCACAGCGACGAAAATGGACTAGCGATTGGAAACTCGGTACGTGGAACTG
>NW_018736262.1:0-23824 GCF_002204515.2 Aedes aegypti | reverse complement strand
ATAGATGACACCTATAACCTTCATATTGATAACAATACGAAGTCATGCACCATTTAATAGTTTATATACCAACTTGATATGAAACAGTGCCCCGTACGAAAATGAATTGAGCCACTGTGAAAGGGAAACCTCAATTTTGAGACAAAAATATTAAATTTAGAAGTGGCGCAAGCAACTTGAAGTTGAACTTTAAAGTTATGAATATCTTCAGTGAAGTCTTCATTTATTTGTTATTTTAAACCAAACCATAAAGCTCTTAGCATCATTCTCTTTTAAAATTAAATTGTGAAAAGTTTGTATAGAACACCAAATTGTCTAAAATCAAAACTAGTCTAGTTAATAGTGATTTCTCTATATTTTTACCTCTTTTTATTAAAAAATATCTTGTTTAACCATCAACTTCATCAAGTTTTCATAATTCGATTTCAAATCTTTTACATACTTTTGCATCAATTTAGTAGTTTCTAACAATGATGCAAATATGATTTAAAAATAGTTCGAAATATATATAAAAAAACACGGGTTTTTAATTGGAAAATACCATATTCTCATATTTTTTATCAAGTTGTACGTTAATACTTAAGTCAACACTGGATTTTCTCATTTGTAAAACTTCTGAAAGTCCAGTAGTTGTTTTCATAAATAATAAAAAAAACAAATTAAAAAAATATTTGCAATTTAACTCTTAAGGCCGGTTTGCTACTGACAAGAAAAGAATCGCCATCTCGGCTGCCTAAAAATTTCTCCAAGAAATGGTCAAAAAAATCACTTTTTTCTGATCGCAGTACCAATTGAGAAGAAATGTCACTTCAAAGGGGCTCTCTGTAGAAATTCTTGACCCTTTCAGTCAAGGAATTTCTTTACTTTCTTGAGCGAAACAGCATACTTTAGCTTTAAGCCTGATTTGCTGCGAACAGAATCCACTAAAGAAATTCTCGCCGATTCCTTGCAGAAAATTTTCTAGAGCGACTCTCCATTTAACTGACAGTTCTTTTCAATTGCGTACTGCGATCAGAAGAAAGCGCATTCTTGACTCGATTCCGCAGAAATTTCCCATGCATCAAGGATAGGCCGAGAAATTACTTGTCAGCAGCGAATCAGGCTTTAATGGAAAGTATTGCACTTTCAACAAAAAGTAAACGTCTATCTCGATGCGTGGAAAATTTCTTGCAAGAAATCAAGAAAAGCAAGTTGAAAAGAAATCAATTCAAATGTGAAATTAGTAACTGTTAAATAAATACATAAAAACGTACTTACAGCTGAATTTGATGCCTTGATAAAATCACTTTGAAAAGGTTTACCCTAGCTCACTGTGGAAAATTTCTCTGACCATTTCTTGCGCAGAAATTTTTACTTTTCTTGAGCAGAACAGCATATCTAGCTTAATTATAACAAAATGATTTATAAACTACTGTTTAACTAGTAAAAGCCGGTTTGCTACTGACAAGAAAAGGAATCGCCTATCTCGATGCGTGGAAAATTTCTTCCAAGAAATGGTCAAGAAAATCACTTTTTTCTGATCGCAGTACGCAGTTGAGAAGAAATGTCACTTCAAAGGGGGCTCTCTGTAGGAAATTTCTTGACCCTTTGAGTCAAGGAATTTCTTTACTTTTCTTGAGCGAAACAGCATACTTAGCTTAAAAATGTAATTTCCGGCGAACAAAAAACTAGAAGAAATTTGATTGTTTTGAAAATTTATGTCGAACTTGATTGTCCGGAGGCTCGATTATCCGTTGACTCTATTATCTGGGATTCGATTATCCGGAATTTGTTTTTGATGTTCTTGTTTTTCAATTTTTGTATATAAATCATAGATAATTTGGTATTGCAATATACAATATGGATGGTTTTGCAGTTTTGAACGTATTTAAGAAAATGTGGTTTTAAAAGAGTGGTTTTTTAACATACTGATCGAAAAAAAAAATCTTGTGTCCCAACTAACAATTTTAGCGCTATAAGCCAAGATTATTTGCTTTGTGCTGTATAACAGTTAAATTGAAGCAGCGAACGCAACAAAAATGAAAGCTGTCAAAAATAGAACGATTAGCGTTAATACAGCTGTAACGCAAACGTTTTGCAGCTACATGCTACAGCTACAGCTGATCGTTTTTGCAGCTTTCACTAAGCTGTAACTCCCCGGATAAAAACGTATCATTCAGTGAATGGAATAAACCATTAATGTGCAATATAACGTATTGGATACAATACAGCGTATTGTCATTGAATGTCGAAGCAATATTATTTTTGTTTGGATATACAATTAAAAACAATATAATATATTGTAACAGAACATTGAATTGTTTTAATTGGTTTTATACCATACAATTTTGGTCAAATTCCTATTTTCCCGTAAAACAACTGTTGCTTTTTTCTATGTAGCTTTGCTGAAAAAAATAAACAAAACAAGTTCAAAAAGCAAGAAATGTTGGATGAAAAAATATTCAAAAAGTAAAAATAAGTAATTTTTTAGAAGTTACTTGACATTAGCTGTAACGACGAATGCATTCATGATACAGTTCGTTGAATTGTTTTTGTATTGTACAACAATACACGAATTGCTAATCAAGACAATACATAAACATTATATCGTATTGTATTTTCAAAATGTTTGTATGAGAAAATATTTATATTTGTATTGTTACGATACTTAACCACCCCTACATTATATTGCAAAAATCTCATATACCATACAGTGCACTGTTCAAAACAATATATTGTACTGTAAATGTATTGTCATTTTACATATACTGTATTGTATTACCAATATATTGAATGGTACTGTTACAATACGTTATATTGTTTTTGTATTGTATTTTTTATCCGGGTCAACACCTATAAGGATAGCAACCTAATGATGTGGAATAAAACCCGCCATCATCAATCCGGATGCTTCTATACAATATGATTTGTTATGCTGCTCAATATATATTTAAGAAGCGCTTTGTCGTTAGTTATACAGCGAGCATACAGCAGTATGCTGTAAAACAACAATTTGTGGCGCATCTACTCAGCTTGTTGGATGTAAACATTGCGTTTGACGTTTCGCACCCTTTTACAGCCTGATGAAGTGGTGTAAGCGTGGCTATGGCATCTTTCACGATCATTATAAAATATTGTGTGAACCGTTTTCGATGTAGAACAAAACGGTGTTTTCTTTGTCTTTCGATATAGACTGTGGTGGCAACAAGGATAGCGTCGAGTCTTGTGGATGCAGAGATCGTGAGTTCGATTCCAAGCGGTGGCAGGTAACGTTGGAACATTAAATTCAGATACTTATGATATGAAATCCGGAAGCTGTGAAACAGCTTGAAAATAATATTTAATCGATAATACAGCGAAGCTGTATAATAATTTTTCAACGGTTGCAAAATGGTTGAGAAAAGCGTCTTCCGAAGATGTTACATCTACTTGTCGTATAACTGTCGAGATAGAGCAATGATCGATATGAATAGGAGCTGCCAACACAGCTTAAAAGTAGCTGAGTAGATCGCCAGATTTGTTGGTAAAAGGATCGCATAGAAGTTTTCGTCCGTATGTACAGCGCCTTTACTCAGCATAAAGCTGTATAAAGAAGACCTAGAGAATGTTTACATATGCACTAAATGTTAGTTGGGTAGCCTACTGCTCCTAGAAATAATTTCTAAATACGCCACCGCATCATATAAAAATAAAACAACGGAAAAAGATAATATTTAAGTTCTTTTAGCGAAGGGTTCAATTTTTTCTTAGTGATTCGATTATCCGAAGTGAAAAAAAATCAATACTCCGGATAATCGAGTCTGACCTTTACATGTTTTTGGGTATTTTTTTTGTTACAAATTGAAAACAACTAAATTAGCTTCAAAAGAATATAAAAAGATCTAAAATCGAACGAAGTATTCATGAAGTTATGGTCAAACAAAAATGATTTTTTTAGTACAAAGAGGAAAAATTTAGAGAAAACTACTTTTAACTAAGACTAAATTTGATTTTGGGCAATTTGATGTTCTACACGATTTTCATAAATTTAATTTGGAAGAAAATGATGCGGAGGAGCTTAAAAAATTGGTTATGAATGAAGTTATTAAGACTTCACTGAAGGTCATATTTCATAACTTGAAAAATCACCTGCAAGCCGCATGCGCCACCTATAAATCTTAGAGGTTTCCCTTTTTATGTGATTTCAATTCAGAAGAGCACGCATATTTTTGGTTTTGAGAACTTTCGAAAATAAGCCGCATCCTACTTTACATCCCACTTATTTTCAAAAAAAGATTTTTTTCCTAAAAAGTACTAAAAATTGAAACCTAGATAAAAATTTCAAAAGTTTTTGACCATGTTATGACCTTAATTAAATAAAATTCGAACAAAAATGTTCTGAAACGTTTTCATTGTTTATAATCCACAATAATTTATATTAATGCAGCTCACAAACCTACGGACAAATCTAGCATTTCTGATCACTTGTCGACTTGGTAGAGAAGTTCAATCCCTTAAAAACCCCACGTGTCCTCAACAACCCATTTTACGGTAATTTGTTTTCCGTATCCCTATCGAAATGTTAGGTAGAAACAACTCCAGTGTTAAAAAGTAAGATAATGATTGAAAAAATAGTTCTTGAATTACTAGATTCAATCCTGCAGGGTTAACTGGAGACATCACTCAAAACAAAAAAAATAACATTGAAACAGAATCCCTGACAAAACTTGTGTTAAAATTGTCGGAATAATGGCTGTAGTATTTGCTAGTGCCAAGGTTTTGGATAAATCCATAGTGGAACCTATTGCTCAATCATTGGATCATTAGAATCGTAAATGAATTCATGAGCGAATACATATGCAAATGGATGCAAAAATAACTAAAAATCAGCGTTAGAATTCCTTGAAGAACTCATGTAGGGTTTCCTAGAAAAAAGCTTTAACAAACTCTTCAAAAACTCTGGAATAAACCCTTTATGATTTTCCTCGTAAGAATTTCTGTAGAAATCTTTGGTAGATTCGCTAAAGTAACTATTAGAAAATCGGTGGAAAACTGGAATGGACGAACAAATCTCTAAAGGAAATCCAGTAACAGCATTTTGGATTTTATTTGGAGTATTGTTCGTTTAGTTGAGGAATAGATTCTCGTGCATATTTTCTACGTGGAAAAAGAAATACTCCCACAACAGTTTTTATGGCACTTTCATAGAAGCACGCACCTTGCATTCAATGTACAATCCAACATAATGCGTTACATGTGCGTTACTTGTTGGTTTTGTTAGCTACGACGCCATCCAATATATGGCAAACATGGTGGGAGAATATTTTGATGTGACAAAATTATTTAGGTGTGAGTCTATTAGAGGGCAAAATCTTCAATAATTCCTGTGGAACGTACCACTATTACTGGTGCAAAAAGTTAAGGTTTCAAACTGTTCTATATTATTTCCTTACTAAATACCAAGATTGTTTTTACATATGCATTTAAGTCCTGTTCCTTTGATATTATCAGATTAAACAGAGTGGAGCCTCGCTATGGTGCTATTCATTTTTTCTCATAACGAGATAGGCGAAGAAATTACTTTTTAGCAGGCTTCCTAAATTTGATATTATATATAAATGATTAGAAAATATTTCAAATTATAATCCCTTTTTCTGCATATTCATCTATAAATTATTATAATAAATCTTCGAGCTGTTTAGTAGAATACCTATAAGTAGATGAAAACCCCGAATTTAGTACTATACCATTTAATTCCACTAGAGTTTGTATCGTTTGACAGGTACGCGTATTTCGACCTCAACTGTACGGCCGTCTTCAGTGTCGTGTACTGGAAGTCGAGTCTAGTACACGACACTGAAGACGGCCTTACAGTTGAGGTCGAAATACGCGTATCTGTCAAAGGATACAAACTCTAGTGGAATTAAATGGTATAGTACTAAATTCGGTTTTTACTTATAAATTATTACATAAATTCAATAAAATTGAACATTTGATGAACAATGAAAACAATTTCCAAAAGAAATGTAAAAATGTTTCTCAAAGAATACTTGAATGAGTCACTTGAAAAAGGCGAGGCGCTTTCATCAATAATTGGGTCCTAAAATACCAAGGAGCATGTTCTTGCAATTATTCCAGCTCAAATAACGGCTATAACATATTTTAACTTCAATGTAAAAAAAATGTTTTCTAATATATTGTAATTTTCACGAATGATTAGACATTTATGACAAAATTAAGAAACTGCCAATAATGTACTGATGGTACATTTTCAAACACCATTCACCTTTGACCCTTGATTTCAGTCACTTCCAGCTGGTTTTGACACGAACACGATCAGCTGGAGTATGAGAACAATGACGATGACTGTAAAATACCGGAGGACCAGCTGGTTTTTGTTGTGTACATAAGACCAGCTGGGTGAGTCGAGAACAAAGAAAAAATGGTACACATCGAGCCGGCCGGAGAAAACCGTCATGAACATCAGGATAATTGCATGGGCGGCGGTGACCGAAAAGGGGCAGCGAAATCGAAAGACGAAATTCAGATCACTAAAGTCTAAGTGGTAAAAAAATCGCAATAAACCTTGACACTTTTGATCATGTTTGACGTTCACTTTGGTCGACAAAAATGCCACAGTTTTAAACACTGGGGTTGTTCCTATCTGTCATTTCGGAAGCGACACGGAAAACAAAATATACTCAAAATTTGAATTTGTTGTTACAAAATCTGAAGAATCTTAAAACAACGTTTTTTGGCCTTAAACCAACGAAAATCATTTAAAAATTGATTTAACATGTGTTTCCTGGCCTAAACTTAAGCGTTTGGTACTAAAATTGGGACAGGGCTGTAGGACCCTATTATAAGAATATTTTGCATAATCTATTTATAAAAGTCCAGAAATGTTTGTGGTTGGAATTCTGGATTAATGTTTGTTACAATTCTGTCGCATTTCCTTCGCGATTTTTTGGAGAATTTTCTTGGGAAATCTTTAGTAATATTTGTGGAAAAGTTATTTATTTTCCATTACGAAAAAATCCTAGATTGACCGGTAATCGAACGCTTACACCATCAGCATGGTTTGGCTTTGTAGTCGTGAATGTTACCACTAGACGAAGGAAGGATCCAAGGGCATAAAGAAATAAATAAATAAATTATGAACATAAGTTCCCACAGTGCAAAAGATACCGTGCATATTGGTATATTTTATAAGAGAAAGTGACTATCACATCCCATGTCGTTCCTATAATCCTGTCATTAATCTTCGGAAAACTATTCCATCTTATAAAAAAAAAACAAGCGCTAATCACTTATCATTGTCAGTCATTATGCATTTTTCTTTGACCTTGATTCAATGTTGTGCTGCACTGACCTATACTCACACTCACAATTGTCATTTACAAACAATCAATGTTTCCACCTGGAACATTTTTGTCAGTAGTTCATTGACGAGTGCAGCTAATTAATCACCTATTGACCAACTGATCAAACAGCCGATCAAATTTGTTCGAAACGATTTGTCAATGAGCGAGCGCAATCGACGCTGATAAGCCCCCGGCTCTTATCTCGACAACTAGGAATAAAATCCGCTACCCGTGCTTCATGGTAGCGATCCATGTAGTAATCGTTATCAGTAATTCTGGTCTATTATATTGGTGGTTGCTGAAGTCGATGACCCACAAATCTCCATCTATCTGATGAATTTGTCATTTCGATCAGATATTGCTCAGTAGGGCATCAATGTTCGTTGAACTAGGTACTACGTTTGGCTCTGTCTTTTATTGTTTGGTCCTTTCACATGGTTTAAGATGATTAACATAATAAAACTAATAGTAATCTCGCTAATTGCTGTAAATTTGGCGTACGCTGACAACGACACCCTCTGCGATGAACAACTACAAGCGGTGCTGTTCGGCGTGAGTGTGAACGAAAGCTGGGCTTTGCAATGTAAGAGCTAGATAGAATTGATCAAATGTGTGGTATAGAGTTTAACGAACCTTTTTCGCAGTATACGACGCATGGGGCAAGTGGCCTTCTGGGCAGTTTTCCGGCAATCAATACGACCTCGGGAACTACGATCAGTGTCGAAGGTATTCTCATCAGCATGCAAACGTCGGATTGATTACAGGACGATACTGTATGGTAGTAGTTCCAGAAGAAGGTTCAGAACCTGAAATGCGAATCTTCATTGATGCAGGCGGGTAAGAAAAGTGTGCGACATTTCTGAACGGAATATTGAAATAATTCAAATTTCTCTAGGGTGACCGGAGTGGTAGTAGGTATGTGTTTCCCGAGTTACTGCAACGAGCAAAGATTGAAACAACCAGTGTCTATTGTTCTGGAAACAATCTATCGTGTTAGTTCCAATGGGCTGCAAATTCAATGTGAAACAGAACCTAAGGTATCCAGTACGATTCAAATATTGACGGTGTAAGTCCATGGTCCAGTTAAAGACTGACTGTCGGATTCAAAAATAAGTTTATTGTAGATCAATTTTCTCGGTAATTCTGGCGTTCGTCGTTGCAAGCACTGTGTACGAAGTCCTCACCTTGAAAAAGCTTCACCGACCGAGTCCTGTTTTCATCGCTTTCTCGGTATATTCAAACTGGTTGAAACTGATGAAAACGACCACAGTTGCTGCACAGGCTACCGAGAAATCGAACGTAATCGATTGTATCCATGGAATGCGAGTATTGGCCATCGTGTGGATCATTTTTGGACACAGTTATCTACTGCTGACATCTTCTCCGTTAATAAATCCAATAGCTACAGTCCGAAGTAAGTAGAAATCGTGCTTAATCGAACATCGATCTTAACCGTAACATAGTGGATCGAATCCTTTCACAGCACTCTCACCATTGCCTGCCCTCTTTCCGTAGATACTTTCTTTCTACTGAGCGGTCTGCTAACCTGTTGGAGCCTTATGAAGGAACTTGACCGGAGTTGGTTCCTGAACGTTCCGTTGATGTACCTGCATCGATATCTACGACTCACTCCTGTATTTGCAGCTCTGATTCTGTTTACAGTTGGAATCCTGCCCAACCTCAGTTCCGGTCCGCTATGGAATACTTCTTTGGGATTATCGGTTGATCAGTGTAACCAGTACTGGTGGTCTGCCCTGCTGTACGTTCAAAACTACGTGAACCCTGACCAAATATGTCTGGGACACTCATGGTACCTCTCCGTAGACATGCAGCTGTTCCTACTGTCCCCATTGTTGATCTATCCTTTGTGGAAGTTTGGAAAAAGGGTTCTTATCCTAGTTGGATTGTTGATTGCAACATCAATGATCTACATCTTCGTGATGTTCATGGTTCACGACTTTCCTGGCAGTGTTCTGATAACGGACATTACTCGAGATAATCTCACATATCTACCCACGCATACGCGAATGGGTGCCTGGCTTATTGGAGTGATTACCGGATACGTTCTTTATCGGACGAAGAACTCCTTCGTCCGCTTGGACAAATCTCAAGTGATCCTCGGATGGACTCTTTCCCTTGCGGCGCTAGTCGGCTGTATTGTCGGCGCCCATTACGTCAACCAACCGTTTCCCAACACCCATGCCCAAATCTTCGACGCCCTGTACGAGTCCCTGAAGCATGTCGTCTGGGCTTTCGGTGTAGCGTGGATTATCTTCGCTTGCACCAACGGATACGGTGGGCCGGTTAACAGTGTTCTCTCGCTATCTATATGGCAACCGCTGGGAAGGTTGTCATATTGTTTGTACCTGCTGCATCTGCCGATGCAAACGGTGCTGACGGCTTCGACCAGGACCACTCGATACTTCAGTGACCTTCGAGCCATCCATACGTTTTGGGGAGATTTTTCGCTGACGCTGTTGGCATCGGTTGGGTGGACGTTATGCTTTGAAATTCCGTTCGCGAATCTGGACGTGTGGCTTTTAGGAAGAGGTTTGTGCTGAATTTCTGGGTTTGGGAAATTTTCTTATATGTTTTGTTATATCTTTTGTTTCATTTCAGCTAAGAAGTTATCGTCGTGATTGCAAACGTTTGTATTAGGATGAAGTGAAATTACAAGGCTTCGCTGATAAAGTATTATATCTTAAAGAAACATCCAGCAAATTAAGGATAAGTTTTGAAATAAATACATTTGATATTATCAGATATTCACAACAAAAAATATTATTAGGTTTGATCGATGTTCATTTATTTACGATAACATTCCTTCCATAATGTGTGTTACTAAGCAATAAATTCTTATATGTACACTAATGAAGATGCTTTTACAACTTAACTACTTTTGAAGTTATTTTATTGATACAAATCTTCCATGGTTTCTCTAAATTTTCGTATGAATCGTATTACTATGAAGGGTATCCAATTTCCGCTTTGTTGAAAAAAACGCGAGCAATTTCAATTTCACGGCTGGCAATTCATGTTCTGCAATTGAGACTGCTGGGCTAGATGCTGTAAAAAAAATCCAGTCAGAATGCCTGTGCGAATTCATGGACGAAACTCAAGAGAAAAAAGCTCATGTCATGTTCTTGTCGCAGTTTAAAAAAAAATCATTTTGAATTGAGCTGTAGAAAATTTATTGAACATGTCTTTTAAAGAAATTTTTACACCACTCATCGTAACTATTGAAATTCACTACTTGTGCTGAAAAAATTCATCATTCTGCAACTTAAACTACTATTTTCCTTTCTTATGAAATCAATGTAACAAAAAAATGTATTCTGATAATCTAAAATGTGCCAAGCTTCTTAGTCAGCGTTTTGTTTCCACTGTTTTGTATATACATTAGAATATTACAGCACAACTTTTCCCGCAATCATGTTTGGCCTCGTATTATGCTGCACCATGGACGCTTACATTGTTTGATCTTGAAGTGGTTTGTCAGATTCTGTGCTACAATTGGCTAATCAACATCAAGCAACAGGAACCATTACCGTTTCTGTTAATCAAGGGGTCTATTTTGTAAATCGAGTGGATTCATGTCACTCGTCTGTAGTCATTGTCGATCAAAGTAAGCATGCATATTTCAGATGTCATCCGTCGACTCCCATAGTAATCAAGTCACAGAGAGTGACAACTGTCGATAAACTCGAGTGACAGAGCTGAGTCGAGCGAAGTTTTTGGTCGACAGTGACTCCAGTCGAAAACTTTTTGATCGACTCGACTTGTAAAATAGGGCCCCAATTTTATTGATTGAATTAACCAGAAAATAATCGAACCATACGGTTGTGTTTACACTAGCCTAGGCCGTACCGGATCTACACGATCGTCAGAGTTTCTTGAACCAATTTGGATGGAAATGGACCCAATTGGGATCGTCAAAATGGATTGGAAGTCTCGGTGAAGTGATAGAACAGAGTGTCTACTACCTGACAAAATCTGGAATTATCAGGGAATTTTATTATTCAACCTGTAAAAAATCTGTAGTTCTCAGGCCACAATCAGCGAAATTATTTGTGAATAGTAATACATGGTGGAACATGACACATTTATCGACACATATTGTTTTCTATCAATATCTCAATATCGCTATCCAGCTCTACTTGTGATGTTCTTTTAAATTTTTAACCTCTTTTTGTTTATTCAGCATAAAACATGTTTCGAAAATGAAGTGGAACTTAAGATTGCCAAGTTTATAAAGGCAAGTACAGTTTCCAATTCCAGTTGGGTGTCGTTCATGAGCTTTTAAAACATGGTTGAGAACATTCCCCATTTGACCTGATTTTTCCATCAAGTTTCTTCATATATTTCTCTAGCATTTCATCAAAATATTATTGCTGCGGTTCGAACATTTCTGGATTTTTTTTTATTTCCAAATATTCATTGAAGTTTCCATACCAGTTAAGAGCAATTATGATAGAGTTATTATTCCAATAATTTAATCCTATTTTTTAAGGGATTTTGTCTGATCTGTTAAAAAAAAATCTAAAAATGCCTTGTAGGACATTGTTTAGAGATTTGACAATCTAAGGAGTTCAGCAAAAATCTAGGAGTTTTTTCAAAGATCATCATATGAATTCATTGGCATACTTGAAACGTACACAAGTTTAATCAGAGATTACTCTAGAACTTTCTTTAAAAATTCCTCGTGATTTTTTTCAGTTGCTTGTCCAGAAAAATCTGAAAAATTTTCCCTAGAGCAAGAGTTTCCAGCCTTTTGGCTCAAGGAGCACTTTTTTAAATAAAATTGTTGAGCGGAGCATCTGTTCATCATTATCACTCCGTTTGAAATCTGGATTTTTGTTACAAGCTTAAATTTATCCCACACACCGACTTTTTTTCGCTAAATCCTTCAAAATTTTTCCGCCTTGCTAAATATTTCTGCTGTTCGTCAGTATCTCAATTTGCTAAATTTCAGAATTTTTTTGCTGGTTTTCAGTAGTTTGTTTTGCGTAACGCTTCAGCTTGGCATATTTTAGAATAATATTGCTGAATGGGTTTGGTGTGTATAATTCCTACGAAAACCGTGAAGTAAGATTTATGTTGGTCAATCTGTCTTAATTCTGATTTTATTTTTCAATTTTAATTCAAATCTAAAAAGATTCGTTTCATTTGATTTGCCAAATGTTTTGTTTCGAGGTCAAACTAACAATCGGACATCTACATGAAACTTCATTTGATTTTTCGTCAAATATTTAAAAAACTCGTGGCTTGAAATCGGCAATTCTTTAGAAAAATTTTACGACTTTTGTTGTTTGTTCGAAGAAACTGAACGAGTTTCTGTAGCGAAATACATTTTACGCCAGGTACTCCGCGGAGCACGATATGAAAACCGCTGCCCGTCTCTTGATGAATGATTGGAAAAAAATCTTTGAAGACTTCCTTGGGAATCCTTGAAATAAAATGGAGAAATTACTTAAAATTACTAAGAATTTCTTAGAAAATTCGTGAACAATCAGAAATGAATCTCCTGAAGTGTAAGATCTCCGGAGTAATATGTGAATGAAATCTACAGTAAAACAAGCAGCTATACTTGTTGTAATGTCACGAGGAAATCCAAAAAAGTCTTAGAAATATTGTTAAAGAAATGTCTGTCGAAATAAGGAATTATCCCAAGTAATCACAAGCATCATAACATTGCACGAATTCTACTGCATATCAACAAAATTGGTGCAACATTGCTTTTATTCGACAAATTTCAAGAGCTGTCAGGCAATAAAGCATTAACCCCATCTTACAAATGTATAAAAGCACTAATATTACTTTATAAATTGCACTGCTGCACTAATTTTACTTTATAAATTGCTTTATCGACGTTCTTGCTTTATGTCAACTGTATAAGCGCCCTTTTCCACTTTTAAAGTACTTTAATCGTAGGCATACGGAAATGCAGCTGCATTATATATGCAATGATATAATGCTCCATGGTTACTTGGGATACTCTCATGTCGTCGTTCCTGTTAAGTTTTTTTTTTTTGTTTTAGGTAATAGGTCTTTTAGGTTGTTATTAACAGCCCTAATTTCCTAATCCTAATCTATGAAAAAAAAACACAAAACGCCCTCCAGATAAATGTTCTGGGTACGTCGCTGATGTCGATAAATCTGAATCTTATTTCAAAGGAAAGGCTATTTGTTTCCTAATTTTCGAATGGGGTATTTTCTACATATCTGATTTCAATGATTAAAGGCACTTTCAGATCATTCTTGGATTTCGTTGAAATTAAAGAAAAATCGCCAAATTTTAAATACTATATGCAATGTATCGTTTGATTTTTTTTTGCTTAAGTATTTCGAAGCCAAACTCTTATCTTTGAAAATATTTTTTAGTTATCCATTTTAGGCATTGCTTTAATAATTACTCATTATGCATTTATATTGGCAAATCATAATGTTAAAAAATGCATAACAAGGGGTGAATATACCGAGTATGGTTTCAGTATGACTTTTTAGCTATTTGGTATTTAATTTTTTAATCGTGACGATTGTGTGAATTCATGGACGATGCTTCAAAAAAGACACAAATATGAGCCTACTACTGTACTAGAATTGGACAAAATAATCAAATTCTGGTAGTGAATCGTAGGTGACTCACACACAAAAGTGAATCGAATCCTTTTACCGATTCGGTGACTCAATTTATAAAAAAACGAATCATGTATTTCACACAAGACACGAAAAATGTAACAATTTTTGAATGAGAATATTGTTTGTACAGCCACTATTTATGTACTATTCTTGTCTGAATTGTTTTACTACGATAAGTTCTACTCAAAAATATTATTCCTAGTAAATTGTCGGTACAAATGAATAGCTTGCAACTAACGCTCATCAACTCGTCGCATTTTGAAATTATTTTTAAGCGTATCGCTGCATCTTCAAAAAAGTGCATCCTAAAATTTCGTCACGAATATCTTTTTTGTTGAGTGAGTCCAGAAATTTTCAGAAGAATTTTTAATTGATTGGAAAAAATGCAAAACATTATTGAAATTTTCAGATAATCAGTTTCTCAAGGATTTCATTGTAATATCTGTTGTGAATAATAAAAGTTTTTGGCACAATTCTTGCACGAATTTCTAATGATATTTTACTACATATACTAAATAAGGGGCCCAGATAACCGTAGCGGTAAACGCGCAGCTATTCAGCATGACCAAGCTGAGGATCGTGGGTTCGAATCCCACCGGTCGAGGATCTTTTCGGGTTGAAAATTTTCTCGACTTCCCAGGGCATAGAGTATCTTCGTACCTGCCACACGATGATATACACACAGACAAACAGACATCACACTCTCATCATTGTGCATCGACCACCTTTTTAACGGTTAATTCCACCAGAAGCGCTCACATCGTTTTTGTTCGCGTTTGACGTTTACACACTACCCGCCATCTGTTGGCCTGTCGGCCAAACAAACCGATTTTAGCATTGGGCGTACATGCCCTCGTGGCTATGATTTTGATCGAGATTTGTTCTAAGTATTACGTCTGTTTGTCTGTGATATACACATGCAAATGGTCATTGGCATAGTAAGCTCTCAGTGGATAACTGTGGAAGTGCTCATATTGAGCTTCTCGAGAATTTTTAGCATTTCGATCACTTCTACTTTACTTCGAATGTTACGCGCCATGGTCTGGTACTAGTTGGCCACTTTGCGAATCTTTTCTCAAAACCGCAGACCACCACATAAGTTGCGCGCCGATCGATTATGCGCCGAGTTGTAGGTCGGTCAACACGATTTCAATCACTTGCAACTTGAATACAAGAAGGTACGAACAATTTTGTTCCATATGTTTTGTACCGCTAAAACAATTATGATTGCTCTCCACTAAGCTGAGAAGCAGGCTCTGTCCCAGTGGGGACGTAACGCCAGAAAGAAGAAGAAGAACTAAATCTTCATAGAAGAAAATTTTAGGAAAAATCTGCAAGTTTGTAATATTAATATCTGAAAAGCATTGTGTAATGAGAGTTTCTGACAATAGAGGTAATAAACTATAGAGGAAGAATGTCGCTGGCGTCGCTGCAGGAACATCTTTTGCTGGCGGAGATAGGCGGTGTCGCGCACTGAAGCCTAAGCTTCCGACCCGAAGCACACCGAGTTAATCCGTAACCCGATGTTACGTTCCGCGAAGGTTTGAACTCTTCGGTGCGACAGTGTCGATGTGAAATTGGTGTAGTGAATCTATCATCAACCAGACGTGTCTAGCTGATGTTGTGATCTCTCACTTGAATCAAACTTGGGAAGGGCCTAGTACCGCTATGATTAGGGGAGCGGCCTATGTTCCGTCTTCAGAAGATTGATTCAGGGTTGAGACTTGATTCAGGTGGTCAATTATTTCCCTTTGTCTTTGCAGTATTGGCATATCACCTGGCATAAGCTAGGAGAATTCCAACACGTTAAAGATTAAGTTCTGCCTTCAAATAAGGTTGGGAAGGGCCTAGTACCGCTATGATTAGGGGAGCGGCCTATGGTCCGTCTTCAGAACCTTATAGAATTCAAACTTTAAGAAAGGAAAAGAAGAGGAGAGAAGATTTCTTTCAAATTAATCGACTGGTCGCATCGAGTGTTCAAAAGACAATCCTGTATTTTTCTAGCTTCATTCCGCTTATATAGAGGCCTTGGGTCTGGCTACCCAAACTTAACTCTAAAGTGAAAAAGAGATGCCAGAATTCTTACTTATCAAACTAAATTATTCTATTTTCCCTCCCATGCTACCTCACACGCGCAAGTACAGTCGATTTTTATTACTTTTCCAAACCCGGGACCTAATCCAGTCCATACGCGACAAATGCATGCCAGCTCAAAATAATCAACTTCGAGGTGCACCAATCCTAGCGCTATCAGACCTCCCTCGCTATGAGACGGCTGCGCATTTTCATTCCCTTGGATTTGTTTTAGGATTTTTATTATCTTGTCGGCGATCGTCCCTAGGGGCCTTTTGGTTATCGCTGCCGGTTCCGTAGAACCTAAGCAAAGCGAGAATGGTGGATTTTTCCACATTGCTCAACTTCTTTCTGGTAAGTTGACTTACCACCTAAAGGGAGACATCTTCGCCTTCTTGAAAAAAGGTAATTATCGTCGCAATTTACGACCTTTCTATTTGTGTCTTTTTCTCTTGCGCTTATCCGCCCGCCTCGTCAATACTATTCCCATGCGCATTGATCGGTGCATCCGTCCGAGCTGCAGTACTACTTTCAGGGTGCGTACAGATAAGCTAACGTGCATTCGTTTTTTGGTTATTTTTTTGATTATTCTTTTCTTCGCGCGGGTGCTGCTTTTGTCTAAGACTGGCGGTGTCAAATAGCTAGTTCGGAAAATTTTGAGATGGAACCTTTTCCTGCCTCTGTCTTTCTATCTTTCTCCAGAGTCAGGTTTGATGTCAATGCACTTCTATCGTTGCCCATATGTTGGGTCGGGTTTGTTTTCTGTTTCCTAGGTTATTGACCGACTGGAGGTCGATCGGAATCAATTTCAATTTGCTAATTTGCCAATAATTGAATCTGTAAATTATAAAACTACCGCGTCAGTGACATTCCCTCAGCCGTAAAGAATCGTAGAATCCTTTACCTAGTCTAAGTAGTTGCATAATTTTCAAGAATCCATTTACATTTTCTTTAATCGTGCCTTTTGTTTGTTTGTTTATTTGTGTTCGTTCCTCTCTGTATGTTTTAATTACTACTTCCTCTTATTTTGCATTGATATCAATTTGTACTTGTGTTCTTTTCTTCTTCTTTTTTAATTGGTCCATCTCCGTATTTACCCATATAATGTTTGTATAAAATGTTCAATAATGAATATCTTAATGTACTTGACATGTATAAGTTTTTTTTTTTTTTAATTGCATGATTGCATGATTTTTGATTCTTCATATAATTTTTATAAATTGTATATATGTTTTGTATGGGTAATATGTTGCATTGCTGCATATAAATGTTTATAATAATTGTAATAATTGTATAAATTCATTAATAGTATATATGTGTTTATTTTTATAATGTTTTAATTGTTTGTCACTTCTTATTCCTACTTCGGTTGACTCTCCATGTTGATTTGTTGTCTGTTGCCGCTTGTAGTGATTGATCTTGGCCGGGTTAGCCCTCAGGTGTAGATTGCTATCTTTCAGCAATTGTTAAGACTGGGGTGCCCTTTACTTGTAGATCTGAGACCGGCTGGTCCTCAGTATTGATATTTGGCGAGGTTGGTTGGCCCTCAGCCGTGTTGATTGTGACTTGTCGCTGAGTTGGTGTTATCTTTGGGTAGTGATATTTCGGCAAAACTGGTTAGCCCTCAGCCGTGTTGATAGGTAACTAATGAGGCTGCGATAGTAATAGCTTGAGCCCCTGGTTTGATTGATTTCTTCTGTTCTAAGGGTCGGTTTGACCCCTAGTCGTCTTTTCGGATTATAACTTCAGTAGGATCGGAATGATCCTTCATCTTAGGGTTTATCTTCGGTCTTGTCATCTTGGCTTGTTGTTGGGTTGCCTTGTTTCGGGTTGACAATTGATTTCTTCAGTTTGGTTGGTTTTCGGATTTCAGGTTGGGACGTCTGTTGACTCTCGGGTAGCAGCGTCACACGGATCTCCTCCAGCTCGGTGCCCGCCACCTCATGCTTCTTCCTGTTAATATTCCTCAAAGTATTTCGGTGAGATAAAAATGACGTCATAGAATCCCAAAATGAGGCAATGAGTTGCCATCCAAACCCATAAATGTCGTAGAGTATACGACCATGCATGATTGTATCAATTAAGAATTTGATGCATCTACCGAGTAAATATAATCCAATCATTGTCGATGTAAAGTTCCCTAACGCAGTAGACAATGAAATAATTTTATTCCAATACTTATTGATAACGTTATCAATTATCTTTTCCGAGACTAAGGCTTCGAAATGGAACCCTTGTCGATTTGGGCTTTGTCCAGTCAGCATCTTATGAACCACATTAGATGCTATCCGACGATCTCCTTGATCGTAAATCATGGTACGCATCTTTTGGATGCTTTCCTGATCATAAATGCCACTTTCCATTAAATTTGGTAATGGTGTGTAGCGCCATTTAGTGACAATTTCTGTTGCAAGCTTCTGAGGAGGAATCGTTTCTCTTATTTTACCATCGAAGGTATACCATCTTCCCCCAAATTGAAATTTAGCGGGAAGAAGTGGAGTGCATTCTATTTCTGTTCCCCTCATCTGCAACGTTCTGGTAACAGGAGTTAAAAACATTGTGTCATTTCCGTATTTTACTGGAAGCTCCTGATAGCATCGTTCTGATGCAAAAGGTTGTACGTATACAGGTTTACACTGTAATACGTGAAGAACTTCGCCTGCCACAACTGCCGAAAATCCGGAACGACGCATTATACTCGTAACGAATTCCATGGGATTTATTCTTGCTAATGTTAATTTCGTCTCTAACAAAGCTTTATCTAATTTACACATTTCCGTCATTACGGTCCTGTATACATCATCCAATCTTTTCCCAATATAATTTTCTACTAACGTTATTTTAGAATTAAAATACGTGAATAAATCATGATTTCTTACACTTGCTGGTCTGCGACTAAAGGGTGATTTAAACGATGATGACTCCAAAATAAATATTCTGGGGTGATCAGTAGCATGTCCTTTGTAACCACAAATCTGAGTTGCTTGTTTTGTTCGAATTGAAAATAGGTGCGAATCTGAAATGGCTGTATATACTGCCTGGTTACTCTTCTTTTCACCATCCTCATTTGTCGTCTTGTTTACTGTACCTTCGTAAATGACCTCAAATTCGGTGTCCTCACACCGCCGATCAAGACTTACTTCCCAAGTTGAATACCCATCTTCGGAATCCAAACATTTTCCATGCGAGTATGGACATATTATTCCATGTCGTAAAAGTATTTGATCATTTTCATGGTCTACTGTAGCTACATAATTGTACAATGAAACTTCGTATTCAAAATATACTAAAGCATCTAGCCATGTATATTCAGGAGTTTTATATACTCCACCGCTACAGTGACTCGACCAAACACTTCCAACTACTAGAGTTTCACCTCTAGTTGTATGATTTCGTTTCAGTTCGCTAAGTCCAGCATTCACCGTTAGTGGGATGGTCCCAAGTAAATGTATTCGTCTACATTCTTCAGGTGTAAATTCCCTCACTATATAGGCGTACCTTCTCTCATAATCAGATGTATGAGAGTGTATTCCACAATGCTTAACAATGCGTTTGATTATAACCTTGCACTGATATACCATGGCGCTACTTTTTGCGCTTCTCTGAAGCACTTGAATAGGTACTTCAGTGGTAGTGAGATTTTTGACGGTGGGTATGCAAGAATCTACATCTAATAATGAATAACTGGTCATGTTTATATCAGGATTGGCGCAGTCATAGGCGATTAATCCTGAGGGCTCCGATGCGAAAACGGTCCCTATGCAAAATAACATCATTAATGCCTTAAGGGCTCCTCCTGATGAAAATCTAATTTTCCTTGTTTGAGATTCGCTTTTCTGTAATCGCTGGCTGCTCCTTTCCTCACTTGCTTTGTCATTCCAACGGTCGCGCATTTCTTTTATCTTGTCAACATCAAGTTTACGCCGCTTTCCCCAGGAATCGAAGTTTGATTTCGCGCTTCCTTGGGAAGGTTCCGGTTCCGTGGTTTTCGTTATCTTTTCTGGATTAAGTATTTTATTTTGTTGTAAATTTTTAGCCCATTCTAATTCTGTAAGCTTTCTTTTCCTAGTTGCCTTCGAAGAAGTCGGCAATTCCATCTCCTGGTGGGCATGTACTTCGCGATGATGATTCACGATGCATATGTCTTTTATTTTAGGATGTTTGATCCTCTTGGCTTGTATTGGAAGTTGAGTTTTGTCGTTCGTTTTTGGAGGTTGTAGCTTAGGCTTTGGCTTGTTAATTTGGCCATGTTCCTTGGTAGATATTTCCTTCACATGATTAATGGAAGCTTTGGGTTCTTCCTTCCTATCGTCTTTTTTTCTCATGACGTCTAAGACCGCTATCTTTGTAGCTGGTCTAGAATAAATTCCCTGAATAGTTTTGACTTGGGCGGATCGAACTTGTCCATCGGCTGCCCGTCTTACCTCAACTATTCTTCCTTTGAGCCACTTTCCAGGATGTGTTTCCTTATCAGTTATTAATACAACGTCTCCTTCCTTTAGTGGCTCAACTTTCTTCGTCCACTTGTTCCGTTTCAACAAGGTTGGCAAATACTCCTTTTGCCACCTTTCCCAAAAATGTTGAGAGTATAGGTTTATTCTCTCATATTGTTTTTTAGTCAGACATCCGGTGGGAATAGAATAGGGAGGCGCATATTCGCCGGCCCTTCCTATCAGAAAATGAAAAGGGGTTAGAGGTTCCTCGTCCTCGTTGTCTAATGAAATGTGCGTCAACGGCCTAGAATTTAATATGAATTCTGCTTGGATGAGAGCAGATCTTAATTCTTCTATAGTAGGCTTACGCATCTGAGTACACTCTGGCATTGCTTTTAAGCATTTCTTTATTGATTGGATTAATCTTTCCCAGGCCCCTCCAAAATGTGGAGCTGCGGGTGGATTAAACGTCCAATTTATTTCCATTGCCGCTGCAATGCTCCCGCCGAACTTCTTGTCTATTTCATTTATGGCGGCCTTCATTTCTTTTTCGGCCCCAATGAAGTTCGTACCGTTGTCACTGTAAAGATGCTGAACCTTTCCTCTACGATTCTGGAAATTCTTCAGACATACGAGGAAAGCATCAGTATCCAGTCTTTCGGCTAATTCAACATGGGTTGCCCTAGTGGACATGCATGTAAATATCACGCCCCATCGTTTTTCTATGGAACGTTTTACTTGGACTTCTATTGGTCCAAAATAATCGACCCCAGTATGTGTAAATGGATACGCATACATTGCCGTACGACATGGAGGCAGAGGTGCCATTTGCGGTGCTACTGGTGCAGCTCGTTTGTTTTTGCAATATTGGCATTTTCTTTTAATCTTCTTCAGCAATGCCCTTGCCTTTATTACCCAATATTTTTGACGAATTGCTCCAAGTACGACATTATCTCCTTGATGAAGATATCGTTCATGGTAATTTTTCACTATCAATTTTGATATGTAGTGTTTATTGGGTAATATTATAGGCATTCGAGCCGAGCGCGGTATAGCAATTGCGTTTTGCAATCGACTTCTCGCTCTCATTACTCCATACTCATCTAACATGGGTATCAAGGTAGCAATATTACTTGAAATCGTCAGATCACAATTTTCGTGAGATCGTTCATCTCACTTTTATATGATTCCCATTGAGCCTTTCGTATTATTGCGTATTCGGCCATCATTCTATCGTGATAGGCAATGATTCGATCAAAACTTTGCTTGTCTTTATCCCAATCGGTAAATTTCTTTATATGTGTGATATTTTTTACCAATTTATTCCAATTGGAGTAGCGCCATTCGTTTATATAATTCGAATGACTTATGATCATAGTCATGTACCAACATTACATCCTTTATTTCTTCTAGAGTGTTCGAGTTAAATTTTGATTTGGGCCATTCCTTTTCTTCATTCCACAGAAAGGATGGTCCTGTTAACCATTTGATTTCCCCTTACTTCCTTTGTTCCTTCATCAGCTGGGTTTTGCCCAGTGGGTACATAACGCCACTGGTCTATTTTTGTTACATCTAGTATTTCGCCCACACGATGAAGCCACGAATTGCTTATATTTTCTATGGTCGGAGTGAATCCATGATAGGACTGTTTGTGAATCTGACCAGTAAGTAGTTTCTGCTTGGAACTATGCGTAATTCTTCTTGGATTGTTTGTGCTAATCTAGCACCTAGAACCGCTGCCTGCAATTCTAAGCGTGGGATAGATAATTTTCGTACGGGAGCTACTTTAGCCTTTGCTGTTACCAGTTTTACGCTCACGGTTTGTCCGTACGCTCCTACGCCTCTGGTATATATGGTTGTAGCAAATGCATACTCAGATGCATCTACGAATACATGTAGTTCAAACGTTTTGCTTGATTACATAATATCACCGAGGTATTCTTATATCCTTAGCTTGAGCTATTCGTAAGCCATTGGTTCCATTGTTGTTGAGATGAGAGGATAATTCCTCATCCCAATCTGTCATTTCGGTATGCAATTTTTGCATTAATATTTTCCATGAATGGTAAGGTGAGATATTAATCCATTGGTCGTAAATACTCATTACGAATGATAATACCTCTCTCATAGTTGGTGGCCTTACGCCTTTGGTTACGGCTTCGGGTAATCTATTGAAACGCAGTTCGAAACCTATGCTGTCTGAAGCCGTGTTCCAATATACTCCTAGGACCTTTTCATTTAACGTATCTTTATCCTCTAATTGTTTTAGTGGATTTTGCTGCACTCTTTCTTGAGGCAGTGCGGCTAGGATGTTCTTATCATTGGAAACAAAATTCCTAATGTAAAAACCTGCCTGTTGATGGATTTCTGTTACATCTTTTATTGTTCCTATAGCTTCTTCTACCGTATTGAAACTATCAATATAATCATCCACGTAATGTTGTGTTTTAATCGCCTTGGCTGCTTTAGGCTTCATTTCTTTAAACTGCTCGGCGTTATGGTTCTTGACAATCTGCGCACATGGCAGGTGAGCATGTTGCCCGAATGTCATTACCTGCATGGTATATACGGTCAGGTTTTCGGGTCATATCGAAATCCCTGAATAAGAAGCATTGTTTCTTTTGATCTTCGGGTGTTTATTTTAATTTGACAAAACATTTCCTTAATGTCCCCAGCCGTAGCATATTTTCCTTCTCTGAACCGAGTGGTTACTCCAAAGGATGATGTTGTAGCATCTGGCCCGGCTAGTAAAACCGAATTCAAAGAAACTCCTTTATTTTTGGCCGCTGCGTCAAATACCAGACGAGGCTTAGGAGGAACCTTATTTTTATTGTACACAATGAAGTGTGGCAAATAGTATATTTCTTTTTCCCACGCTTCTAGTTCCTCCTGTGATAGTTTACGAATGTATCCCTTGTCCAAGTATTCTTTAATAGTGGCATTCATCCACACCTTTACATCTTCCTTATTCTTGAACCGAGTTTCTTCATTCATCAGACGCTTAAATGCCTGCGTGTAGCTCTCGGGAAGTACTGTATTATCTTCCCTCCAGAGCAAGCCTATTTCATATCGATTACCATCGTACTTAAGGGTTTTGTCTATAATTTCCTTAGCACGCGTTATTTCCTTAGATTCTGGTAGGACTTCTGGTACCTTTACCCCAAAATCTTCGACTGAAAAATAATTTTGCATCATTTTACGCAAATTTTCTTCGTCTTCTCCTTCTTCTTGGATTATCATTATATGATCTTCATGGATATCTCCACTGATATTCCCGAAGATCAGCCATCCCAGTGGCGTCTCAATAGCAATTGGCTTATTTGGGCCGTCGTATTTTCTATCGATCGGCAACAACAA
>NW_018736261.1:0-55903 GCF_002204515.2 Aedes aegypti | reverse complement strand
CAAGCCGGTAGAGATATAGTATAAATAAAGATTCCTCATTACGAACTGACTGTGCGAGTCGGCCAGCCATGTAAAGCGACGTATATAATACAGCTCGAGCTTGATGATAGAAACAGCGAAATAACCCACATTTGTATATGGGCGGTCGGAGAATTCGTCTCTGATGGCTAACTGTAGTGGCGAGCAACATCGACGCAGCAAGCCAAATCGGCTAACTATTTTCTTACTCGTATGACATTTCAATCGTTCTACACACTTAAATTATTTCATCGACCTCGACAAAACGAATCTCCGAGATCGCAACAGTTGGTAACTCGGTGTTTTTCAATACCGAATCTCGGTGCTTATTTTGCCGAGATTTTGGTGATCCAATATTTTACCGAGATCACGGCGAACGTTATCGAGATTCGGTAAACGTTTACCGAGATCTCGGTAAGTTTCACCGAGATTCTACAAATAGTCACCTGTGTGGTTCTTGTCGAATCCGTATAGCGAGTTCGATTTCCAAATTTAAGTGTGTAAGTGACCACTTGTTGGAATATCTAAAAACGACCGTTAAGCACCCGAAACTCTATTAATTCTAGATGCACATAACCGCAAAAACAATAACTAAATCCCAAACGGCGTCAAACAACGTTCAATTAAATCCAACAAGCGCTAAATTTACATAACCGCACACCATCTTGTGTGGACGATTCTCTCTATAGACGGCAATACGGGTCATGACCACTGCCAAGCCATTCCGCCGCACCTTGCCGCCGTCAAACTCCGAAAAACCAAACAAACATGAAAACGCCGATGATGATCAGAACTAGAAGATATTATACCGTTCGACGGAATATTTATTGCAATCTCATCCACGGGCAGACGCGACTGACGATTGGCCGATGCGAGGTGCGCATTACCTAACTCACCTTCGATTTTGCCGAGCTTTTTTCGCTGCCATGTGCAGCAGCAGCCACTCAAAGCCGTGCTCTCACTCTTACTCCCTTGGGCACCCTCCTGCGCAGTGCTCCTCGCCACGAGGCAATTAAACTGTTGAACACGAATCAAGCAGCAAGAGTAAAAACAAGACCGGCAAATGGACGTCATTCTCGAATGGGGCTTTTTGCCCATTCGGCAGAAGAAGCAGCCTTCCGCTCTGTCCAGAGACAGGTCAGGGCGAAAATCGAAAACGGCTTTCGAATCATACGCCCCTCTAATAATGACAGTTTTGATTGGGGATCTAAGTAAGCCTACGCATGAGATCGGCCGAGCTGTGTGAGAAAGCATAGCCTGCTCCGTTCCGATTTCAAACCATGTGCGGCTAGAAGCGAGCTGTATAAACAGTAGGCCACAGCGGACGCCATATTTTCCAAAACAAATTTCTGCACCTCCCAGCGAAGAACAATACCGGACAGGGAGATAGGTGAACGTACACACAGAGGCATGTAAACGGAGAAATAACAGAACCACGCGTCCATAAATCATGTGTAACGCGACTGACCAAATGGGAGCTGTTCCAAATTTTTCCGTACCCATCAGCAGCAGCAGTTCACACAAACATTCGATCCCAGTAGTCTGACAACTGTATCAAAATGTGTCAACGTTGATTTGCGTCAAAAAGTAGAAGCACAGACAAACAGACTCAACACGGACTTATAGCCCCGTCTATCTCCGCAATCAAAAAATGATACAAGCGACGCCAGCGACATTCTTCCTCTGTAGTTTATTATTGTTTGTGAAACGTCAAACAATATTGTTATCTTTTGTTTGACGTTTCACACGAGCGCCATTTGCAGATATTGTTGCACATAATTGACTGAGATTATGACTGTCTGTAGTGGAAAGGAAATTGTTCTAAGTGCTACGTCTGTTTGAAAGTTCATGCGTACGCCCGTCTCTTCTGTTGCCGAAAGCTCCACAGGAAGCATCCAATTGCACGCCTGATTCGTTGTTAAAATAGAAAACCACCAAACTCGAAAAGCTAAATGGCCGTCAGAAATCAGAAAACAAAGCTGTCTCAACTTGTCAACTCGTCAATCCGGGAAACGGAACTAGGTTATGGCGAGCTACGGACGCTGTGATGACTAGACTACATACGCAATAACAGCCATTAGCTGCCAAGCGTAAGCCAACTAGATCGACTAGTTTCATAGGGCCGATACGTGATCAATCTAACTAAATTGTCACCCGTTCAATTGAAGCCGCATGATACATCGCGTATCGTAAGCGCTACTCTACTTATCGCAAATTTGGCTAAGTGGCCAATACAGCATTCCATTCGAATCAAGCCGAAAACGGCCAATCTGCTCACGTGAATGGCTTGCAAACCGCGACGCGATCCGATCGCCGCGATGCCGCTGGTTGTTTTCTAGTTTTCACGCTTTCGTTTATAGCTCACCCTCACCACGCGACGCGTCCAACCGCCGTCAGTGTTGGTGTGAGAGCTCCCAGCCCACATTCTGATGCGGGATATATCTGTACACCAAAATGTACATATATGACACGCAGCAGGCTAGTGAAAATGTTAATAATAAAACTCACGCCCGTCGTCATGGCAACCGCCAAAGACCTGACGACGACACAACCGCTATGCGATGCAATTTTTCGCTCACTCACACGCGCGCGTGCTACACTGACCAAAACGTGTCACATGTGCCGTTACATCTTTCGACGAACGGGGACTCGCCTACTACGACGACGATACAGCGGCGGCTTTCCCATTCGAAGTGTTGGTGGCGTTGTTGTTGTGGCGCATACCGACGGAATGTGTGGTTTTTCTCGATTTTTGTTTGGGTCGGTATGTTTGTTGACGGTAAACAAACCCTAACTGGGCACTCACGAGAACGAAAATGAGGAGAGGCAAACAAGTTACTCAGAGCGGGAAGAGTTGTGTGTGGCTCTCTCACAGATTCTTTCAATAAATCATTCAAATTCGAGTAATTATGGGTTCACATACAACTCGGCATTATGTCCCAATAGTCTATTTCGTGAAACAAATATGGAATTCATTGCGGAAACTCTTCCAAACAATTGAGAAGACAACGATCAAAATACCTTCTCTGATGTGGTACAATTCGATTGAGTGGATTGAGTAGCCTCAATTGAATTCACTCACACCGACTCAATCGCACACGAGTTTCCTCGCGGATTTCGCTCGAATGGTGCGGTGCGGTGTACTTCCTATGGAAATGATGTGATTTTTGCGTCGTATGATCATTGCTCCTTGAACGTATGGCCCACTGAACAGTGATTCAATCAAATCAGAAAAGGCGATTGAATGAATCGAATACAAGTTCCTCTGATCATCGATTTTGATTCATGTAATGGAGTCCTAAGATGCTATCATAATGCTGGCATAGGTCGGAATCAGACGCTGACCAGCTAAACGAGTTCTTCAAAATTTACGTTTTTTTTTTCAATCCGGTCCGGTAGCGTCATCATAGCAGGCAAGGCTTGCGCCGTTTTTTTTTGCTTCATTATTGGTGATTAATAATCCCGCATCGAAAACTCGATCTGTATGGACGCAGAATAGGTCTTAGGGTGTCACTCGGTAAGGCTTTATAGCTATTTTTGGAGGCAGACCAAAATGTCAGTGAAAGCTGATGTCTGCCTACATTCATTGCTTTATTTCGAATTCATCATCCATTGATACTGAGCGATAAGCGTGACCAGCAATGGAAGTTTTCGTGCTTTTTCGGGGCGGCCTTTTGATCTGGATTCTAATCAAGATGTACCAGATATCTCTGCTGAGCCCCGCTATTCTGCCCATAAAAGCAATCAAGTTGTTCTGTTTTTCTGATAAATGGAAAAGATGTCGATGATGGGCTTCAATTTTTTACATGCAACATATCTGTGGTCTGGAACCGAATTCGAAATAAGACTTCCATGTTCCCTGCAGTTGCCATTTTATGATATTGCGTTTGCGTTTGACAATTGCGTAATGACTATTCCGCACTGCATAACTTCAGTGCAGGAAAGTAGGCCGTTTCCATGACAGATTGGCGTGATGAAAAACAGCCTGTTACGAATGAAGATATTGCAAAAAAATCATTTGGACTACCGTGTACCCTTTTAATTCCGCTCCTAAATGCTTATCTTTGACAGATACCGCGTATTTCGACTACCACTTGCAGTCTTCTTCAGTGTCAGTTACTGGTATCCACTCACAAGTGGATACCAGTAACTGACACTGAAGAAGACTGCAAGTGGTAGTCGAAATACGCGTATCTGTCAAAGATAAGCATTTAGGAGCGGAATTAAAAGGTACACGGTACTCCATCTACTTTTAAGTTTCTCTATTTGAGATTCTGCTCAGAGGATTCGAACATTCATTGAAGAAAAAATCATTGTACCTGATTCTTTTTTAAGGCCAGTACCTGAAATGAAAAGGAAAAGTTACATTAATCAACTTCCATTCAACTAGTGAACAAACTTCATGACATCGATCGTGAGTTTCAAACGACATTTTTTTCCGGTGCAAAGTCGGCCGGTGTGTGTTGCATAGCTAGCAACAAACAACCCTCATGTGGTTCCGCCAACTGCGATCCAAACCCCAAGCCCATCAACGCAGCAGTCATCTTCGTTTGAATTCCTTCACTTCACTCTGACACTGCGTTCCTCTCCCTCTGAGTTCCGTTCATGCGTTAGAGTTAGGTAGTTTTTTAATTTTATGCTTCCTGCATTCTTCACTTTATCTAACTTCCCGCATAAATGCATTTTACATGGATGCTCCATTTCGTTTCGATTCACCCCCTCTTCTACGTGGGAGAAACCTGTCGACCAACCAACCGGTGGTAATAGCAGCGTGTCCCAAATTCATCGGTGATTGCGGTTCATCTTCAATTTCGGCAATGTGATTTTTGGTACGATAAAGATATACTCCGACCGAAACACGAATGTTCATGTAGCTGGCAACATTGCCGTATTGGGCCAAACTGATAAATTAGGAGGAAAAAATATTTTGACTATGAAGGTTTTAGTTTTAGAGAAACTAAAAAAGTAGATTGGAGTACCTGGTACCTTTTAATTCTTCCCTAAATGCTTAGCTTTGACGAATACACGTATTCGACTACCACTTGCAATCTTCTTCAGTGTCAGTTACTAGTATCCCACTCGTAGAAGACTGCAAGTGGTAGTCGAAATATGCGTATCTGTCAAGATAAGCATTTAGGGCGGAATTGAAAGGTACAAGATATTCCAATCTACTTTTTAGTTTCTCTATGGTCTTATCCACTGGTGTACTAAACTGAACTCGGTCAAAGAATTTTGACCCTAAAGCGGGTCCAGATCACATGGGGATCATACAGGAGCGTGCCCCGCTCAAGTGTCACAATTATCAGACCGAGTGAATTTAGTACACCGGTGGATTTTCTGCTCAGAGGATTCGAATTGACTTATCCATCGGTGTACTAAATTCACTCGGTCGAAGAATTTTGACACTAGAGCGGGTCCAAATCACGTGAGGATCTTACGGGAGCGTGCCCCGCTCAAGTGTCATAATTTTCAGACCGAGTGAATTTAGACCATACATTAAAAAGAGTGATTTTTTAGAACAAAGGCATCTTCGGCAAAATTGATGAGGGCTACATTTTGACATTATGCGACATTCAATACCACGGATAAATTGTTTGACAACTTTTATGCTTTCCAAGTTAGCGATTGGAGGTTTTCGAAGAAGTTGTTCTTCGCTTAATTTTCAATAAGTTTGGCGAAGACACCAACCTTCTAAGTCTACTGTGGCCCTTAAAATGGCGTATTCAATTATGCAAAGTAAAGTGGTCTATGAAAAAGTGACATTATGCTAAATTACGTCTTCTATAAAGTTTTTAGGACAAGTAGAAACGTCCAATTTGGTGAAAAAAATAAGTAATTCTATGAATTATGAAACATTACGGCTAAATTTTTACACAGAATTCGTTAGAATACTGTCCAATTGAATATTTTTCAGCATGCTAATACTTATTTATTATCGTTTGGATTTTATTCTGAACTCCTAAGATTTACGGTGACTTCAAATGCATGTAACAGTCAAAAATTTGCTGATGTTTTTGAAATATCAAACTGCTTTGCGGATTTTAACTGAAAATTATTGAGTGTGGCGATGAAAATAGTAATATATGTATTATATTTTATTAAGTTTTACCCAAAAGTATAGAACAACATTTAGTTTCAAAAGTCCAACTTTATTATTATTTTGTCTCATATTTCGATCAGTGTAATTCAAATTCCGATCAGCACGAATTAATTTGAAAAATTAAACAATCTAAGCTGGTTTCATTTATATCGTGCAAGCAGGTCATTACAACACCCAGGGTATAAAATAGGTTCAAATACATTAAGGTGATATTTGCTTGAGTACCAAAATGGCCTCTAATATGATACCTCACTTTCCCCTTCACTTCCTTAATGTGTTTTTTCGTACTTCAGCAGTTTTTCAATGCAAACACGTAATTACTGCTGTGATTTATGCTCACTACCGAATAATTTCTTCTTTCACGCACCGTATTGTAGTTTTTTGGCTTTTGGTCCCATTCGTAAACTCACTTTTAATTGCATTTCTGCTCACCGTAGCAATTCAAAAATCTTATGCGATACATGAAAACACTTATTCTCGCATTGTTCTCCTCAAAGCAATAATCACTTATATTCACCAATTTGTGCCTGAAACCCAATACCGACTAGTGGATTCACTGAGACAACATTGTTTATGAATGGGGTGCGCACTGCCCATAAAGGGATAACTGTCCCATATGGAAAAAGTAGGCATTGAGAAAATGATACTCAAAGTTTGAAGTTTGTCTTCTCATATAAATATTATTAATTTTCTAGTATATTTTTCCATACCGTATCCATTGATAAATAACGCAAATAACTCAATTCCCGTTTTGCAGTTGTTATTAGGGTTTAAATTTCATATAGAGACTGTTATGCCTTATTTTCAATATGAGACTGCATCAGCTTCGTATTTTTCCACAACATTTTCAAACAAAGTTTATTAATTTTTATAGGCATAGTAAATATACATTGAAACATGGACAATGTGCCGAATAAAGGTGTTGGCTCGAAAATCAATATGGGACAGTTATGCTTTTATGGGCAGCGCAACTCTCAGTCAGTTTTTATGTTGGGCATTTGAATTATTTGGATAATTATACACTTGGTCTCAACCAGAGAGAGGAGACAGCTGGCTTAGATTGTGAGCTTCCAAAAGTCATGGGAACCTGTCACCAACTGTCACTGGAAAATTGCACATTCGAAGGACAGAGCGTGGAAAACTGTCAAAATTCAAGTAAATATCATTAAAATGTCTAAGTTGTTTTCGATGATTTCACATTCCAAAAAGTTGAATTACTAAATATTGCTGTGTGTTGGCAAACTCAGGGCTGGTAGCAGTTGGACAGCAAAATAATAGTGACTTTAGTGACCAAAATGATCAAAATAGTGGACCAAAAAGTGACCTAGAAGTGACTTCAAAATTACAAGTATTAGACATTAAAATGACTAGAAATGAAAATACGTTATATGTGTAGCCAATCTACATATTGGGTGAATTTAGAATGTAAAGAACTGCAGTAATTTCAAATCTTAAGCAATAAGCTATCCGGAATGAGACAAAAAGATGGCTCATTGAAGATTTCACATACCATTTTTTACGAGACGATCATTAACTTAATATAGGTTACTATTTTATATTTCTGATTTCAGTCGAAAAAAAATCAAATACATGAACTATGGTACTCGTGATAGAATGTTTAGAATAATTCCTGTTCATGATGAACTAACAGGTAAAATTCATTGAAGATTTTGAAGAATTACTAGAAGCATATCTCAACAAATCTGTGGAATAAATCGGTGGAAAAATGTTGGTTTGAAGACAAAACTGTGGTGAAAATCGTGAATTTATTTCAAAGTATTCTAAAAAAAATCCTTACAGAATTACAAGTTCAAAAACGAACGAAATATTAACACTCAAGCTAAATTTTCGACAGAATTTCTGTAGAGTTAAACCATTTCTTCCAAATAAACAACGGTAACTCTAGAACACAACTGATTATTGGCGAACTCGAGACAAACCAAATTCGATGAATGTCTTGCATAAAGATTTAGAAAATAATTCCATGCATACTTAAAATGTTTATATTTCAATTGATCGTTTCAATAACTAAATTAGGTTTTGAAAACAATCATATCACTCAGTGGCGACTCATAACCACACGTTTTATCTGATCTACAACTCTTAAAATGACTAATTTTAAATACCATCAGTGCACCAGTATCCGCTCATGCCCCCTATTTCCGCTCACTATTGTAAAAATTGATTTTTCGTGTCAAAAATCAACATTTTCGCACGGATAAATTCTAGCAATATAAACACTTTTCAAATGAAGTCGTCTGACATTATTTTCATTTGATAAAATAATTCTCTATATTGGAAACATAAGACCTCGTGAGCGGTTATTGGGCCACTAGGAATTTGTGTGTGTTTGTCTGTTGATGTTTTGAAGAAATGTCGATTTTAGTATACTGCTTCTTTATTACAGTAGTAGATTGGTTGACCACAGAAAATATCAGGATAAATAACAAAATGTTGAAATTATGCATTTTTTAGTAAGTTCGTCACGAAACCTGTTTACCGTGAGCGAAATAGGAACACTTAGTTGCAGTAACAAATGCAATTAAATATTTTTCATAAAAGTTTTCATTTCTTTTTATTTTGCCGCTGATTACCAATACTTGGGAGCTACTCTGTGACATAAAAATAGTATTGATCGACACAATAGTTATTTTATAATAAACATTTGAACACATAACTTCCCTTAAATGAGCGGAATCGGTATGCACTGATGGTACTTATATCATAAAGCAATATCGCATATATTTTTGCTCATATGAGTTACTCCATAAACAGGTGGATTTGATGTTAGGGAATAGTCACTGTATTCGTCCAGGATGAAACGAGCCCTACGTTGTGTTTATCCGATAGGATTCCAGACGACGAAGTAAAAGCAACTTGCTTTCGAATTAAACGATTTTTTATTACTCACCACCGAGAGGCAGTGCTCCTGCTCGGTGGGGAACGAAATTTTACACACAACTTTTTACATGCTACGGAGTCGCCTTTATTATAAGCGACAGTCAATGTACGGATGGGAAACTAGAGAAATGAAATTCATACAGGATGGAAGCTACGGTGCGCTTTACTGCTAGCTGCAGCCAGCCCGACGCAAGATTAGGCTGCTGGCTGTCGATCGCTCTATTGACGGGAACGAACAATGGGCAGCGTGGTTGGCTTGTTTCAATGGGCTGCTTCTCCACACGCTTTTGGGTAGATCGAAGTAGCCTACGATAACGACGACGGCGGAGCGAGATTGAACAGTCACTGATATCATCTCTAATTAATTATTATCGTCTCATAATGTTCAAGCATTCATTAGAGTAACGTGTTTTTTGTATAGAAAGAGTTGACCCTAGTCATGTATAAAACTGCCAAAAGGTAATCAATGAAAACATGTATAGTTTATATGTTGGAATATCTAATGTAATATCTGCAATGGCTCCTAGCAAAACTAGTACTTGCTATTGAAATCCTGGACGAGTTTATGACAAACATTTTTGAATTTTTGTTGTTATTTGTAATCGACTTTAGCTTATTATAGTACGCTATAGTATATAGGCATATAGTGGAGTTTTGATGATATTCTTTCAGGAGGCAGGTTTAGGATTCCTTCTATAGCCGTAGATTGCTGCAGAAAGTGCACTGGTAATTTATTCAGCACGTCTGTTAGATATTAGTCCTGCGTTGTGTCAAAATTTATCCAAATATTTCGGACAAAAATTTCTTCCCGAAGTCGCTTCCTAAGTTTTGCCAATATCTTCTCCAAACCTTTTCCCAGGAAATTTTTACATTTTTCGTTGGAAATGTCTAAGGAATATTCACCTGAATTTTTCCAGAAAGTTAGTCGGGAGTCTCTATTTTACTTGAGTCAAGAATCTTAACACTTTGATTTCAAAATCATACTTTAGTTGCCCTGATAATGATAAATATCCATTTCTTTTTGATTATGTTTGAAAGAGCTATCCCTGTCTAAGATTTCATTATCACCTGATCACGAAAAAAGTGACTTTAGTGACCATTTTCCTGAAAATAGTGACTTTAGTGACTTTTTGTCGAAAATAGTGACTTTTTAGTGACCAGGTCGAAAAAAGTGACCAAGTCACTAAAAAGTGACTTACTACCAGCCCTGCAAACTGCTATTGATTCTATTGTATTCATATCCTTTTTTCATAGTGAACGAACAGAAGTAAATATAATTTTGACCAAAATAAGTTCATCCGACCGTTGTGCACAACCCAAGAATACATTAAAGAGGTCAAAGAAGGCAAGAAACATGCCAACTGTCATTGAGCTGTCTCCTCTCTCTCTCAGATCTCAACCCTGTATTCTACTATTTCAAAACACTTAAAAGGTGTACAATGTCTCAAGTGTCGCAAAAGATTTTTTTTTTAGAGAAATTCGATGACTCAACTAACTTCGGAATATGAGTTTGATTGTTTTATGTTTTCAATCATCAATGGCAGAAAGTTTTGATTCGTTGTACATTTCCAAGGAACTATTGCTGGCTGTGTATGGTTGAAAGTGATTGAATTTAATGTAATTAATTAAATTTAGACATTGTACTTGGGAAATTTTCATTGCGATTGGTAAGCATGAGCATGAGCTTAGATTATTTTACATTACAGAAAGTAGACGTAAACCTCTAAGCATAAAAGCTGGGAAATATATTTTCGTGTTTTGTTGGACCACCCTAATTCACTTAGTGTCAAAATGTACTCCTCATCATACTTAAAAATTTTGCAGAAAACACTTTTGTTATAAAAATTATCTTCATATTCAAACTTTTTTTTTCCTCCTAATTTTGTGATCTAGCCAAGTATCTGGCCCAATATGATTGGCTAAAATGATTAAGGGAAGTTCAAAATCCCAAATTTACAGCAAAATAAAGAATACAACATGTTAGCAAGGTAGGAATACATTTCCAGGTTCATTCTACTTTACATGAAAAGTACAGAATTACTTAGTAGCTAGCAACACTGCATGAATAAGCCCAACATGTCAATATTCAATGTTTGTATATAAAACAATATAATTTTGAATGCTGACAACACTGCTCAAGTAAATTCCAAAGTAAATTGGAATATTCAGGTTCAAATAGGTATTAACCTGGGAGGGAGGCACCGATACTACACACGATATATTACAACTTATTTTGAACTGCAAGATAACTCCAGCTTGCCAACAACAATCAAGGCAGGCTTCGAGAAAATCAGTAGTTTCCTTTTGTTGTGCACCTTCGATCTTTCCTGACAAACATGAAAAAGGGCCACAGTTTTCTATGCACTAAATATTCATTTCCATTAGAAAAAGTAGAACGATGCGGTTTTCAAATGCTTTATGTTCAATCAGATTAAATGGCGCTCACGTGACATTACTTGCGTTATGTGCATGAATTGATTTTCTTTCGATTTTTATCACTTTTGAAGAAATACGAAAATGTGTTTTAATCAGTTACGCGCTTTTTTCATGTTAGTCCAATGTTTGCGATCTGGGCTCACAGTGACAGTTCGTGACAGCGGAATCTCGGCTCACTATGACGTACAGAAATTTTGTATCGGTTTCTCCCTCCCAGGTATTAACCCCTCTACCAGCAGTTTAATCTTTTACTGCAAAAAAATATTCAAATCTCGATAACTGTTCTGTTCTTCAATACTTTTGCACCATTTTTTCACAAGTTCTCAAAAAACTTTTCTAGTTTAAGGATCCGTGTCGACATAATTCATTGGTGATCTGGTTTTGAAGATATTCCGATGTTTCTTGGGGGACCGGGGGTACATTCTCCATATAAAATTTATTTGGCGGTCATTTTGTTTTTGATCAATTTATCAAAAAAAAAAAATAGACTTAACAATGCCATGTAATACGAAGCTACTCTGAAAAATCATTCAAATCGGTTAAGTATATTTGGAGATATCTGAAAATTACGATATGATGTTTTTTGAAGTTTTCAAGATCTTTATTTGGCCAGCGTGGTACCAGAAACCTAAATGCTCATTTACTCAAAGACGGCTGCACCAAATTGTTTCATTTTTTCGCAACATACTTTCATCAATGTATTGTTCCAAGGAGTGAATATCCGAATGCGATAAAATGTCTGTAGCCTTACGGGATTTTTTTTTTTATTTCCGTACGGGTTTGGGCCGATAGGTCTCAGATTTTCATGAAACTTTTTCCACAGGCAGGGCTCATCAATATATGAATAAAAAAAATTGAGAAAAATTCAGGGTTGCCTATTTTTCCGGAAAACTGGATTTTTTTTGTTTTCCCCTGACACTACTTACTTTGAAAAATCATAACTCAAGAACGAAGCATCATAGAAACAAAGTTTTTTTTTTATGAAAATGAAAGCAAATTTTCTCAAAAATAAACAAAAAATTAACTGGAAAAAGTTTTTTACAAAATTTTTCACCGTTGAGAAAATTCTTAAAGAAAAGCTGGAAAAACTATGCTCCAACTCGTGGAAAATTTTCAAAAAAATATTTTTGAGAAGATAATTTCATAAGCTTTAATCGCTGAAATTTTTGAAATGTGTTTTTTTTTTGTTTTTGAGTTATGACCCATTTTGTAAAATATGTGGCAAATGTGCCATTTTGAGCCTTTTCTTTGAAAAATCATAACTCAAGAAAAAAGCATCGTAGAACTAAAGTTTTTTTTTATGAAAATGAAAGCAAATTTTCTCAGGAATAAAAAAGAAATATTAACTGGAAACAGTTTTCCACAAAATTTTCCACCGTTGAGAAAATTCGTAAAGAAAAGCCGGAAAAACTATGTTCCAATTAGTGGAAAACTTTCAAAAAATATTTTTGAGAAGGTAATTTTAAGCTTTAAGTTGGAGCATAGTTTTTCCAGCTTTTCTTTATGAATTTTCTCAACGGTGGAAAATTTTGTGGAACACTTTTTCCAGTTATTTTTTTTTTATTCCTGAGAAAATTAGCTTTCACTTTCATAAAAAAAAAACTTTGTTTGCGGTTAAAAATGAAGCTGTTAGTAGAGGAATTGATTGAGGGGGTTAGAAACGAAGGGGTGTAAGTGACAAAATCCTAGTTTTGAAAAAAATCGGCTTTGAAGTTTTTTCTGCAGTTTTTCAGTCCATACAAATAGGGTCATAAATCCCTGTCCTAACTTTAGTACCAATCGCTTAAGTTTAGGCCAGAAACAAATGTTTACTAAATTTTTAAATGATTTTCATTGGTTTAAGCCCTAAAAACATTTTTTTACGGTTTATGACAATCTGTCACTCCACTTGCTTTAAACTCAAATGTTGAGTATATTTTTTTTCGTGTTTCTTCCAAAATGTCAGATAGGCCTTTTCACATGACGTTTCAAATCAGCTGATTCGGAAGCTCTTTGACAGTTCGTGTTAGAACTGGTCCTCCACCTGTCACATGAAAAGGCCTATAAGCCATTTTACGAAGCCTGGTCAAATGACAGGAGACCTGGGATTTTTCAATCATCGGCGTCAGTTTTCGCGATGATGATGGTTGATGACTGTGCGCATTTCTAGCGTAGTTTTTCATCCAGGCGAAAACTTAAATGGAGAAAAATTATTAAAATATTTCTGATCACAAAAGTGCTTTTTTATGTGCAATATGGGTAACAAAGAGGTAGCTGATACAATAACTAGGTGTAATGTTGCAGTAACGAACATTTTTGGATCTCATTTTTGTCATTTTCTCCATGTCCTCGTTTGGTAAGATGAGGCGTTATTGAAAATCACGCTGGATTTAATCCCAGGTCTCCTGTCAATTGACGCCGTTGCGGCGATCAGCTGTTCCGAAACGTCTCGTAAAATGGCTCATAGGAACATTTTTGTCGATTCATATTTGGCACCATTTTTCAAAGTAAAAATTAAATATGTTATGGCCGTTATTTGAGCTGGAAAAAATGCTAAAGTAGTTGCACGATGATGCTCTTTCGTATTAAGCTAAGTCTGCTGTTCCGCTCAAGAAAAGTCAAAATTTCTGCTCAAGAAATGGTTAAGAAATTTCCTACAACTGCGTACTGCGTTCAAAGAAAAATGCTTTTCTTGAGCATTTCTTGCAAGAAATTTCCCACGCATCGAGATAGGCGATTACTTTTCTGTTGAAGTGCATACTTCGCTTTATTAAATAAAAACAAGAACACATTAAACATTTTAGGACCCAATTGTATGGGGATCAAAAAAACAAGCCAATTTTCTAGGAATTATGTTATTTTTTTCTGCTGCACGTAAAATACCGCTGGAAAGCTTGAAAACAGTCGATTTTTTCTCTGCGTTTGGGCACCTTAAGTGTTATTACATGCTACAAATAATGATGCAAAATTCTTCATATAGCTGGCACACTGTTCTACGGATCTATTCACAAACGTCATAACTCTGAAGGGGGTGTCCTTAAAATGTTATCTTATATGAATTTCGCAAAATGTTTATACAAATTGTGTTACGAGAGGGTGGGGTGGTGTCAAAAATGACCATTTTTGGTATTATAAAATTAATACGCAGATAGCAACTTTGATTGCTGAGAATAATTGGAGTGGGGGTCGATTGTTTCATGTTGGGTACAAAAACGAAAAGTAGGTATTACTATACAGACGAGCAGGCGTCACACTCTCATCATTGTCCATCGACCACCTTTCGAACGGTCGATTCAAGAGTATGGTAGGTGGCCAATCCGTCACCCTCAGCAATCGCATCGTTTTTGTTCACGTTTAACGTTTACAAATTACCGCCATCTGTTAGCCCGTCGGCCAAACACACCGATTTCAGCATTGGGCGTACATGTTCTCGTGACTATAATTTTGATCGAGATTTGTTCTAAATGTTACATCTGTTTGTCTGTGATTACAGTGTAATACCAGTAAATGATAAGTAGTTGATTGTAAAACCCTTTGCAATTCCTGTGTTATTTTTTAATATTTCTGCTTTCGTTTTCTTGAAATCCTTTCACCCAGTTTGTTGCCTAGTCAGTTTTGTTTGGGTATTTTCCACCTTTTGGTACATTCAGCGTTTTGAGTCTTTTGGACTAACGCTTTCTCGTATTTTTCGTCTTCTGACATTCTACCTTATGGTTAGAAAACAAATCCGACTGGAATCCTTGCCAATCCAACCGGAATCCATGCAAATCCGGCAAGAATCCTAGAGATTGTAACTGGAGTTTAATAGATTTTGCAAGGATTCCAGTCGTATTCACAAACATTCCAGTAAAAATTGCAAGGAATCATATCGGACTTGCAAGGAATCAAGTCGGATTCGCATGGTATCTTACCAGTCGGATTCGCAAGGATTTCAGTGGGATTCGCAAAGATTCCAGCCGGATTCGTAAGTTTTTCAGTGGTGGATTAAATTCTAATTCTCTTGGATTAAAGTCATACTCGCAAAGATTCCGGTCGTGTTTACAAGTATTTCAGTCGGATTCACAAGTACTCCAGTAATAGTTGTTAGGATTCCAGTTGGATTTGCAAGGATTCCAGTTGTACTCGCAAGAATTCCAGTCGGAATTGCAACGATTCCAGTCGAAATTGTAAGAATTCCAGTCGGAATTTCAAAGATTCAAGTCGGAATTTCAAGGATTCCAGACGGATTTACAAAAATCCCGGTCAAATTCACAAGAATTTATTTTGGATTCCAGTTGAATTCGCAAGGATTTCAGTCGTACTTTCATGGATTCCAACCGGATTGTAAAGGATCCGATGCTCAGTGGTATTCAACATTTATAAGAATACCAGTCAGATTCGCAAAGATTCCAGTCGGATTTTTATTGATTACCAGTCGCAAGGTTTTGAGAACACCGTCAGATTTACTAAGATTTCAGTGATATTCGCAAGGACTCCAGTAGAATTCGCAAGGATTCCAGTCGGATTCACAAAGATCCCAGCCAAAATTTCAAGGATTCATATCGTATTTGTAAGGAATCCAGTCTGATTTGCAAGGATTCCATCCGGATTCTATAGTCAGATCGCAAGGATTCCGGTCTGGTGCACAAGTATTTCAATCGGATTCACACGTATTTCAGTTGGATTCGCTAGAATCCCAGTTGGTTTCAGTGATTTTGCAAGGATTTTAGTCGGAATTGCAAAAATTCCAGTCGGATTCACAAAAAATTCCGGTCGAATTCACAAGAATTTATATCGGATTCCTGTGATATTCGCAAGGATTTTAGTGGTACTCTTACGGATTCCAACCGTATTATAAAGGATCCGATTATCATTCTCAATTCCAGTAGTACAGTCGAATTTCGTTCGTCGCACGATGTTTAATTGCACTTCGTTTTAATTGGGCTCCTGTTAGGTGGGCTATAGCCCATCTAAAACGAAGACAAGCGTCACTTTCTGACATAAAACGAATTTTGTTAATGTTGGTAGCTCTGATTTTCTTTTGTTCTAAATGAATTCACAGCTCAAAACTCAGCCCGATTCGCAAGGTTGTCAGTGGTATTCGCGAGAACACCAGTCAGATGTACTAGGATTTCAGTGATATTCGCAAGGACCCCAGTAGAATTCGCAAGGATTCCAGTCGGATTCACAAAGATTACAGTCAAAATTTTAAGGATTCATATCGGATTTGCAAGGAATCCAGACGGATTCGCAAGGATTCTAGTCGAATTCTCGTGGATTAAAGTCAGATTCACAAGGATTCCGGTCGGGTTGACAAGTATTTCAGTCGGATTCGCTAGAATTTCAGTTGGATTCGCAAGGATTCCAGTGGTATTCATAAGGATTCTAGTCAGATTCATTAGGATTCCAGTTGGATTCACAAAAATTCCGGTTGAATTCACGAGAATTTATATTTAGTCCAAAAGGATTCCAGTGATATTCTCAAGGATTTCAGTTGTACTCTCATGGATTCCAACCGAATTATCAAGGATCCGATTCTAATTCCCAATTCCAGTGGTATTTTCAAGAATTTCAGTCAGATTCGCAAAGATTCCAGTAGGATTCTTATCGACTCCTGCCGGATTTTTATTGATTTCATATAGGGATACCAGTCAGATTCGCAAGGATTTCAGTAGAATTCGCAAGTATTCCGGTCGGATACACAAAGATTCCAGTCAAAACAACAAGGATTCATATCGGATTAACAAGCAATCCAGCCGGATTCACTAGGATACCAGTCAGATTCGCAAGGATTTCAGTCGAATTCTGGATTAAAGTCAGATTCGTAAGGATTCCGGTCTGGTTCCAGTTGTATTCGCAAGAATTCCAGCCGGAATTGCAAGGATTCTAGTCGAAATTGTAAGAATTTCAGTTGGAATTGCAAAGATTCCAGTCGGAATTGCAAGGTTTCCAGTCGAATTTACAAAAATCCCGGTCAAGAATTTATATTGGATTCCAGTCGAGTTCGCAAGGATTTTAGTCGAATTCTCATGGATTCCAACCGGATTATCAAGGATCCGATTCTCATTCTCAATTCCTGTGGTATTTTCAAGGATACCAGTCAGATTCGCAAAGATTTTGATGGATTCCTGTCGGAATTTTATTGATTTCAAACAGGAATACCAGTCGGATTCGCAAGGTTTTCAGTAGAATTCTCGAGAACACCAGTCAGATGTACTAGGATTTCAAAAAAGAAAAAGTAGCACTTTTCAGCACTTTTTCTCTCGGTAGGAAAAGTAGGCCGTTATGTTGTCCATTTTCTTGATAAAAAGTAGGCTGATTTGTAACGGAATTGCAAAAAATATCTTTCAATCAATGTTGCAGCGATTCCTCCCGATATCCATTCGAAATGTCTTCAGCGTTTCCTTAAAGTTTCCAGCGTTTCCAAGAAGTATAGTTGAGATTTTATATATTTTTATATGAATCTACTCAACAATTCCGTCAGAAATTTCATCGATAGATCCTCAAGACTTAAACTAAAAATATGTTCAACGGGTTCTACCACCTACCATGACAGTTACTTTCAGAAGTGACCTCACGGATTCATCCTGATATTTATAAGACAAAAATCTTGAAAAACGTAAAGAATTTCATTCGAGTTTTATTCCAAGATATTCAAACGGAATCATTTCTGCGAATTTCCGAAACGACCTTGTTTCGTTTTCCATCTACAGAAAATTGTATAATCTAAAGAAAAGTTACACTGGTAAATCTTGAAGGTATTGCTACATGGCATTTCTATTAAATTATTTTGAAGGATCTACAAAGTTTTCAAGAGTATTCCCCAATGCTTTCCGCTGTTGTTTAGATTTCTCATAATTATTTTTCAGAGGCTCCTGTGATGAAATCTCTAAAAGGATTCCTCCTGAGATTTATCCAGCAATTGTTTTAGAAAATTTTTCATGGATTACTCCAGAAAACTCTCTCACGGGTTCCTCCAAAAATAGTTCCAACATTTTTTCAGGAATTCCTCTACAGATTTTCTGATATTCTTCTAAAGACTCCGGCAAGAATTTATCCAGTGCATCAGATATTTGACCAGAGATTTCTGCAGAGATTCTCCAAAAGGTTCCTCTAGGGTTTTTTAAGGGGCTGCTCTATGAAATCCTACAGCGATTTCTTCATTTTTTTTTTCTAAAATTTACTCTAGAGATTACCCTAGGAGTCCATCCAGAGGTATTCCTTCAGGAATTCATCAAGGTATCTCTCCAAAACAAACTTTAGGGATGGAGTATCTGGAAAAAATCTTGGAGGAATCTATGGATTATTTCTTGAGAATATCTGGATGAATTCATGGGAAAATGTCCGAAGAAATTTCTAGAGGAATTCTTGGAGGAATCCCCGAAAAAAATTATATTCAGAACAATTATCTAGAAAAATGTCTGTGTAAATCCCTGGAAGATAACCTGGAAAATCTTAAGAGTATTTCTTGAAGCGACTCGTTGAGATTCCTTTGAGAAAATCCATTCCTTGTGGAGGAATCCATGCAGAAATCCTGAAAAAAAATCTCCAGAACGATACCTGAAGGAATTTCAAGAGTCTTCAGTAATCCTAGAAGAAGTTGTCCTGCTGTAACCCTTGTGGGAATTCCTGAAGAAATCATTGGGTACAATTCTGCAATAATGCCTGTAGAGATTTTTCTGGAAGAATCTCTGAGGAAAGACCATGAGAAATCGCTTGAAAATTTCTGGAAGAATCAGATGCTGGAGGAATTCTTCAATAAACTTCTGGAGGAATTCCGTTAAAAATATTACCGGATCAAGAAACTCCTTGTGTAATCTCTAGAGAAATCCCTGTAGAAATGTTTCTGGAGGAATCTTTGGAATAATCCTTGGTGAAATCCGTGAAGAAACTTCTGGTATAATTCCTAGATAAATTGTTGAAGGTACTCCTGGAGCCCTATCTGAGCCAGTCTGAAAAAAAAACGTTTTTTTTTTTAAGAAAAATCTCACTGAAATCCAAAATTTCTACCGAAATCTTCGAAATTGCTAACCTATCACAAGAAATCGAATATTTCAAGAACTTCTACCGGATTTCTAATAATTGCATCATTCTTGGAGTTCTTATCAAAATTTTTAAGTTACGTTACTGTTCTCAGGAGCACTTCCACCAAAGACAAATTAAAGACCCCAATGTCCCTTGCAGTTGCCCAAAATTTTATGGCTCATAAGGTAATCTAGAATGCCGTTCAAAGTGTACTGCGATCTGTCAAACTTGGGTACCTTTTGCACTACCGAGGGACCAAATGCAGTACTAGAAGTGGTACCAAATCTGAGCCCGAGTGTGACGGACCTGCTTCCACAGTTATTAATTGAGAGCTTGCTTTACATGTGTGTATATCGTATGGCTGGTACGAAGATACTCTATTCAATGGGAATTGAGAAAATTTCCATTACGAAAAGATCCTCGACCGATGGGATTCGAACCTCCGACTTTCAGCATGCTCTTGGTGAACAGCTGCGCGATAATCGCTACGGCTATTTGGGCCCTATTTAGCATTTGATAAGTTATGAATAAATTATTAATTTATTGAAATGTTCGTTAATATGAATTTCGGCCGTGAAAAAGTGATCGTCATAAGAACAGTCGTGAAAGTGGTGGAAGTGTAGTTATAGGTTCATGAATTCATTAATATATAAATTGTGTTTTGAATTAATTTATATTCAGCATTTTGTATTAAATTGAGAACCATTGCGGCTGAAAGCTTATTTTGGTCTCCCAGTCAACGTTACAACCACATGTTAGTCGATGTAAATATTCAATCTAGATTTTTTCAACCCGACCCACAACTATTATTCATCTGCTGCTCTTACAGCATACATCACAAGCAACTGTGGTGATGAGATTACATGGAAAGAAAACAAACATGGCGTCACATGTGCGCCGTCACCGTTTCACATCTGTATAGTAGTAGGCTCTGCTTTTCACACACGGCCCGTAGTATAGTGATCCAGAGAGGAGAAGAGAGCTTCCTCCATACCTACTATTTCTCACACTAATCGTGTTTGATATCGCAATCGGCATAGTAGCCGTCGCCGGCCGTGTCATGATGATGACCGTGTAACCATAACGACAGACGGCCCTCAGTTCTAACATAGATGTATAACTCACACTCTGTGGTCTAGCAACGGAAATGTGCCCTTCCTCGACACTTCATTACCATTTTTCGATGTCGATTTCCTAAAATGAAGCAAACCACGTGGCCGTCGTAGGTTGTATGCTCTTTCCGCCGAAGAGGAAGTTCAAAACTGTTATGCTCCGTACTAAGAGCAATTGGTTTTCTATCTTCTGATCACTGATTCGATGAATAGGTCCTAAAATATTTAAGGACCAGGTAAAAATAAGGCAAATGTCAAAAATGAAAAAGCAGTTGACGCCCTTGAAATCATAAAAAATCGAAAATAAAACACAGCCTTTTTATTTTGCAAATAAAACAGCTATGTTTTTATTTTTTTCGGTTTGTCGATTTTAACGGTGAAAACTGCTTTTTCACTTTCGACATTTTCTCCATTTTTTCTTGGGCCTCAATGCAATCTTGCTTTTTTTGTTTGGATCTTGATACTTTTCATTATCTTTGACGTCCACTTCATCGACTAAAATCCACAATGGTTTCATCAAGTTTATCCTAAATTATTGGCAAAATCTAGAATTCTACGAAAAGTGTACTTCGATCTGTCAAACTTGGATACCGAGGGGTACCCATTCGGAACCCGACTACTACGTCTTCATTTCGTTTTTGACCGAACTCCATGGCCATTCAGCGTTTATTCTAATCGAAAACCAACGCCTGCCCGGGCGGAGGAATTGACCTTTTTCCACCCCGCCCGGGCTTCAGTCCCGGTTCATTAGCCGGCGACTTTGCCGATGCCCCGCAAGCCAAGCCAAGCCGAGAGCTAAGGCGAAAAAAATTAAATCGAAAAATTTCAAGGTTGCGTTTTGTTTATATCAACGAACGCCTCGTTCTTTTTGGCATAATCATTTTTTTTATACACATACCTTTGTGCTCCAACAAACGAATGAACGGGCGTCGTTTGCCCCATACAAAACAACAAAGTTCGTACATATATCACTACTATGTATTTTGGTGTGTGCGGTATTTTGGTCTCATCATCGGGTGATTAGCAGTATCAATGAGCACGATGATGGCCAAACCGAGGTGATTGTTTTTGGCAGCTTATAAATAATTATGTGGGATATATAAATATAACGTACATAGGTACGTGTGAAGTAACACATGTAATTTTCATCGAAACAAGACTGTAAAAACAAAGAAGGCTGGTGGTTGTCAAATTAGTTGCATTCAATGGAATCACGATACCACGAATAATCGCTTTGTCAAATAGTTATCAAGTCGTCCTTGGCAGTCGGGACAAACTGCAAGGACATGGCCAAAACATTTGAATGATTTTTAGTATGCCTATAGATTTGTCTAATTAGTAATAATGCATCCCAAATCAAAACCAAATCCAATCCAAACCCAATCCAAATCCAATCCAAATCCAATCCAAATCCAATCCAAATCCAATCCAAATCCAATCCAATCCAAATCCAATCCAAATCCAATCCAAATCCAATCCAAATCCAATCCAAATCCAATCCAAATCCAATCCAAATCCAATCCAAATCCAATCCAAATCCAATCCAAATCCAATCCAAATCCAATCCAAATCCAATCCAAATCCAATCCAAATCCAATCAAATCCAATCCAAATCCAATCCAAATCCAATCCAAATCCAATCCAAATCCAATCCAAATCCAATCCAAATCCAATCCAAATCCAATCCAAATCCAATCCAAATCCAATCCAAATCCAATCCAAATCCAATCCAAATCCAATCCAAATCCAATCCAAATCCAATCCAAATCCAATCCTCCAAATCCCAAATCCAAATCCAAATCCAAATCCAAATCCAATCCAAATCCAATCCAAATCCAATCCAAATCCAATCCAAATCCAATCCAAATCCAATCCAAATCCAATCCAAATCCAATCCAAATCCAATCCAAAATCCAATCCAAATCCAATCCAAATCCAATCCAAATCCAATCCAAATCCAATCCAAATCCAATCCAAATCCAATCCAAATCAAATCCAATCCAAATCCAAATCCAAATCCAAAAATCCAATCCAAATCCAAATCCAATCCAAATCCAATCCAATCCAATCCATCCAATCCAAATCCAATCCAAATCCAATCCAAATCCAACCAATCCAATTCCAAATCCAATCCAAATCCAATCCAAATCCAAATCCAAATTCCAATCCAAATCCAATCCAAGATCCAATCCAAATCCAATCCAAATCAATTCCAAATCCAATCCAAATCCAATAATCCAAATCCAATCCAAATCCAATCCAAAATCCAATCCAAATCCATCAATCCAAATCCAATCCAAATCCAATCCAAATCCAATCCAAATCCAATCCAAATCCAATCCAAATCCAATCCAAATCCAATCCAAATCCAATCCAAATCCAATCCAAATCCAAATCCAAAATCCAATCCAAATCCAATCCAAATCCAATCCAAATCCAATCCAAATCCAATCCAAATCCAATCCAAATCCAATCCAAATCCAATCCAAATCCAATCCAAATCCAATCCAAATCCAATCCAATCCAATCCAAATCCAATCCAAATCCAATCCAAATCCAATCCAAATCCAATCCAAATCCAATCCAAATCCAATCCAAATCCAATCCAAATCCAATCCAAATCCAATCCAAATCCAATCCAAATCCAATCCAAATCCAATCCAAATCCAATCCAATCCAAATCCAATCCAAATCCAATCAAATCCAATCCAAATCCAATCCAAATCCAATCCAAATCCAATCCAAATCCAATCCAAATCCAATCCAATCCAATCCAAATCCAATCCAAATCCAATCCAAATCCAATCCAAATCCAATCCAAATCCAATCCAAATCCAATCCAAATCCAATCCAAATCCAATCCAATCCAATCCAATCCAAATCCACAATCCAATCCAATCCAAATCCAACCAATCCAAATCCAATCCAAATCCAAATCCAATCCAAATCCAATCCAAATCCAATCCAAATCCAATCCAATCCAAATCCAATCCAAATCCAATCCAAATCCAATCCAAATCCAATCCAAATCCAATCCAAATCCAATCCAAATCCAATCCAAATCCAATCCAAATCCAATCCAAATCCAATCCAAATCCAATCCAAATCCAATCCAAATCCAATCCAAATCCAATCCAACAATCCAATCCAATCCAAATCCAATCCAAATCCAATCCAAATCCAATCCAAATCCAATCCAAATCCAATCCAAATCCAATCCAAATCCAATCCAAATCCAATCCAAATCCAATCCAAATCCAATCCAAATCCAATCCAAATCCAATCCAAATCCAATCCAAATCCAATCCAAATCCAATCCAAATCCAATCCAAATCCAATCCAAATCCAATCCAAATCCAATCCAAATCCAATCCAAATCCATCCAAATCCAATCCAAATCCAATCCAAATCCAATCCAAATCCAATCCAAATCCAATCCAAATCCAATCCAAATCCAATCCAAATCCAATCCAAATCCAATCCAAATCCAATCCAAATCCAATCCAAATCCAATCAAATCCAATCCAAATCCAATCCAAATCCAATCCAAATCCAATCCAAATCCAATCCAAATCCAAATCCAATCCAATCCAATCCAAATCCAATCCAAATCCAATCCAAATCCAATCCAAATCCAATCCAAATCCAATCCAAATCCAATCCAAATCCAATCAAATCCAATCCAAATCCAATCAATCCAATCCAAATCCAATCCAAATCCAATCCAAATCCATCCAAATCCAATCCAAATCCAATCCAAATCCAATCCAAATCCAATCCAAATCCAATCCAAATCCATCCAAATCCAATCCAAATCCAATCCAAATCCAATCCAAATCCAATCCAACCAATCCAATCCAAATCCAATCATCCAAATCCAATCCAATCCAATCCAAATCCAATCCAAATCCAATCCAAATCCAATCCAAATCAATCCAAATCCAATCCAAATCCAATCCAAATCCAATCCAAATCCAATCCAAATCCAATCCAAATCCAATCCAAATCCAATCCAAATCCAATCCAAATCCAATCCAATCCAATCCAATCCAAATCCAATCCAAATCCAATCCAAATCCAATCCAAATCCAATCCAAATCCAATCCAAATCCAATCCAAATCCAATCCAAATCCAATCCAAATCCAATCCAAATCCAATCCAAATCCAATCCAAATCCAATCCAAATCCAATCCAAATCCAATCCAAATCCAATCCAAATCCAATCCAAATCCAATCCAAATCCAATCCAAATCCAATCCAAATCCAAATCCAATCCAAATCCAATCCAAATCCAATCCAAATCCAATCCAAATCCAATCCAAATCCAATCCAAATCCAATCCAAATCCAATCCAAATCCAATCCAAATCCAATCCAAATCCATCCAAATCCAATCCAATCCAATCCAAATCCAATCCAAATCCAATCCAAATCCAATCCAAATCCAATCCAAATCCAATCCAAATCCAATCCAAATCCAATCCAAATCCAATCCAAATCCAATCCAAATCCAATCCAAATCCAATCCAAATCCAATCCAAATCCAATCCAAATCCAATCCAAATCCAATCCAAATCCAATCCAAATCCAATCCAAATCCAATCCAAATCCAATCCAAATCCAAATCCCAATCCAAATCCAATCCAATCCAATCCAAATCCAATCCAAATCCAATCCAAATCCAATCCAAATCCAATCCAAATCCAATCCAAATCCAATCCAAATCCAATCCAAATCCAATCCAAATCCAATCCAAATCCAATCCAAATCCAATCCAAATCCAATCCAAATCCAATCCAAATCCAATCCAATCCAATCCAAATCCAATCCAAATCCAATCCAAATCCAATCCAAATCCAATCCAAATCCAATCCAAATCCAATCCAAATCCAATCCAAATCCAATCCAAATCCAATCCAAATCCAATCCAAATCCAATCCAAATCCAATCCAAATCCAATCCAAATCCAATCCAAATCCAATCCAAATCCAATCCAAATCCAATCCAAATCCAATCCAAATCCATCCAAATCCAATCCAAATCCAATCCAAATCCAATCCAAATCCAATCAATCCAATCCAAATCCAATCCAAATCCCAATCCAAATCCAATCCAAATCCAATCCAAATCCAATCCAAATCCAATCCAAATCCAATCCAAATCCAATCCAAATCCAATCCAAATCCAATCCAAATCCAATCCAAATCCAATCCAAATCCAATCCAAATCCAATCCAAATCCAATCCAAATCCAATCCAAATCCAATCCAAATCCAATCCAAATCCAATCCAAATCCAATCCAAATCCAATCCAAATCCAATCCAAATCCAATCCAAATCCAATCCAAATCCAATCCAAATCCAATCCAAATCCAATCCAAATCCAATCCAAATCCAATCCAAATCCAATCCAAAATCCAATCCAAATCCAATCCAAATCCAATCCAAATCCAATCCAAATCCAATCCAAATCCAATCCAAATCCAATCCAAATCCAATCCAAATCCAATCCAAATCCAATCCAAATCCAATCCAAATCCAATCCAAATCCAATCCAAATCCAATCCAAATCCAATCCAAATCCAATCCAAATCCAATCCAAATCCAATCCAAATCCAATCCAAATCCAATCCAAATCCAATCCAAATCCAATCCAAATCCAATCCAAATCCAATCCAAATCCAATCCAAATCCAATCCAAATCCAATCCAATCCAATCCAATCCAAATCCAATCCAAATCCAATCCAAATCCAATCCAATCCAAATCCAATCCAAATCCAATCCAAATCCAATCCAAATCCAATCCAAATCCAATCCAAATCCAATCCAAATCCAAATCCAAATCCAATCCAAAATCCAATCCAAATCCAATCCAAATCCAATCCAAATCCAATCCAAATCCAATCCAAATCCAATCCAAATCCAATCCAAATCCAATCCAAATCCAATCCAAATCCAATCCAAATCCAATCCAAATCCAATCCAAATCCAATCCAAATCCAATCCAAATCCAATCCAAATCCAATCCAAATCCAATCCAAATCCAATCCAAATCCAATCCAAATCCAATCCAAATCCAATCCAAATCCAATCCAAATCCAATCCAAATCCAATCCAAATCCAATCCAATCCAAATCCAATCCAAATCCAATCCAAATCCAATCCAAATCCAATCCAAATCCAATCCAAATCCAATCCAAATCCAATCCAAATCCAATCCAAATCCAATCCAAATCCAATCCAAATCCAATCCAAATCCAATCCAAATCCAATCCAAATCCAATCCAAATCCAATCCAAATCCAATCCAAATCCAATCCAAATCCAATCCAAATCCAATCCAAATCCAATCCAAATCCAATCCAAATCCAATCCAAATCCAATCCAAATCCAATCCAAATCCAATCCAAATCCAATCCAAATCCAATCCAAATCCAATCCAAATCCAATCCAAATCCAATCCAAATCCAATCCAAATCCAATCCAAATCCAATCCAAATCCAATCCAAATCCAATCCAAATCCAATCCAAATCCAATCCAAATCCAATCCAAATCCAATCCAAATCCAATCCAAATCCAATCCAAATCCAATCCAATCCAATCCAAATCCAATCCAAATCCAATCCAAATCCAATCCAAATCCAATCCAAATCCAATCCAAATCCAATCCAAATCCAATCCAAATCCAATCCAAATCCAATCCAAAATCCAATCCAATCCAATCCAAATCCAATCCAATCCAATCCAAATCCAATCCAAATCCAATCCAAATCCAATCCAAATCCAATCCAAATCCAATCCAAATCCAATCCAAATCCAATCCAAATCCAAATCCAATCAAAAATCATAGTTACGTCATTTCTAAAAGGTCCCACTTTGAAGGAATTATTACACATTCTGCATTGTTTGTGTTAGTAGCATTCAACAAAATTCTCCCACATTCAGTTTAGCATACATTGTATACGTGATAATGAACTATCATCACGAGAAGCGGGCGAAGCACCTCGCACTCAACCCATCATGCATAAAAGACGCTCTAAATACTTTCACTGCAACCACCGTCCATCCATCCGGCAGCCGGTGTCTATTTTTGAATACCGACGCCGTCGACGAAGTCGAAAAATCGAAACGAAAAAAAAAATCAGTTTGAATCAGCAAATATTTGGCACTTTCCACCGTCTTGCAAGCAACCACTCTGAGACTATTGCAAATTTGGCAGCCAAAGTGGCAAATATGGGTCAAATCATCGTCAAAGCAAGAACCCGAGAGTCGCACCGTAAGTCAATGGGCTTCCTGGCTGATGGCTCATTCGTCCATCGTCGTCATCTCGGACGACGTGATGAGTGACACATGTACTGTTCCCATCGCAGCTCACTGCAGAGAACTGTTTTAGAGTGTATGTTTGCTTCATTTTCGTGAAATGACACCGTGAATGGTCATGAATTCAGCTTGATCATAAAAGTTATGTTCTTTAGAATCTTGTTGAGCGCCAATCTATCAATGAAGGGATCTCATTTGGCACTCATCGGATCGAAATAGCGTCGCTTACTGACATCATTGCTGTTCTGTCAAACACACAAGACTAGTGGCACTATCTGTGCTTTTCATAGCGTTTTGGTCACTTTACAGAATTCCAAAGTTGTTACAAAAATAGTTTTGGTTATTTTCCAGAATCCCAAATTTGTCACAAAAATACTGAAACAAGTCACCACTCCTAGGTGGATTATTCAGATTTTTTTTTCCAACGGGAGGTACTCAACCGCATTAAACACTGCAACGGTAGCAGTTGCAGGCTCTTTCTCTCTCTCAAACAAAAATGAGTGGAAAGGTGAAACAAGTGCTGAGACCGAACGGGGAAAGGCGATCAAGTTAGCCAAATGATGATGATTGGCTTGGCAGTCATGTGAAGAAATTTGTTTCGACTTATTTTAATCGCGACAGCATCGATGCTGGTGGCGATTGTTGTTGCTAGGCAGCGACTGGTCCGAATGGTTGTCTCTTCACCTACTATGGTTGGCATTTTTGCTAATCAATATTCTTAAAATCGTGATATCTTCCTTTGCAACATTTGGTGCGATGGACGCACAGGAAGCGTAGGTTGGAATTTGCACAGACATTGTCGCGTAAAACGCTTCCAAAGAACAGAATGCCAAAATATTACATCTAATGGAGAAACATTTTTTGTTTTCGAATGATTAGCCCAGTTAAGACTTACCTTCTGTGTTGATTTTCAGTCGGCTTCAAAATTCACCGGAAACTAAATCAAACAAATAACCAGAAAATCGGCACAATTTTTCACGGCACTAAAACGCTTTCCTTCGTGTTTGCTCGAAGACGAATAGTGTGTGATGTGTTTTCCTGAGAAGGGACGAGAGCCGACGCCGTGCCTCACTGTATTTGGGCAGGCCGCACAACACACATCATAGTAGGCATCATCGCATTTGTTGTCGTCGTCGTCGTCGTAGTGTATAGGATGTAGTACACAACCCTCCACCTAGCGTCGTCGTCCGTAGAAACGCGACGATAACAGAGACGTGCCTCAACATAGTAGGCTTCGAATATGTGCAGAGAATTGACAGGGCGAAACAAATGACGGAAATGGCCACGAGAAAGGGCCGCCAGTCAAGAGGAAGCAAGATTTTTGTCGATGTTTCCATAGGTGGATTTAGGGGGACTGTACTGACTGACTGATTATTGAGTAACATTAAAATAAAAACTGAAAACTAAAAACTGAAAACTGAAAACTAAAAACTGACAACTGAAAACTGAAAACTGAAAATTAAATCTTAACCTGAATCAGAAACTGAACCTGCAACTGAATCTTGGGGTAAAAATAAGAAATATGTGAACAGACAAAAAAAAGCCAACCAAAAAAAGCAGATATCGATTAAAGCAAAGACTTTGCTTAGTATGATACCCCCTTTGAAATGACATTTCTTCTCAACTGCGTACTGCGATCAGAAAAATGTGATTTTCTGGACCATTTCATGGAAGAAATTTTCCACGCATCGAGATAGACGATTCCTTTACTTGTCAGTAGCAAACCAGCCTTAAGGGAGAGTTGACTGTATTACAAAACTTTGAGAACTCGACATAATAGAGAAATAACTTAGTATACTGATTGGAAAGAGAGAACTAAAAATAGGAAGTAAAGAGACAAAAATTAAATGATCTAGAGATGCCAAAACTAAGAGAAGAAAAATAAACCAAAGAACAAGAGATCTAAAAAAAGGAAGGAAACTAAGAGAAGAAATAAAATAGAAAGAAGCGAATTACAGAACTGAAAGAAGAGAATCTCTTCAAGAGATTATACTGGACGAAGAGAGGGGATTTATGAAATATAGGAAAGTGAGAGAATTCTGAGTGAATAGTGAGAACTTGAGGAACTGATCAACCAAAAACTATGATAAAGAAGATTTAAACCATCTGAGAACTGAGAAGAAAGAACTGAAAGTATTAGAGGAGAAAGGGGATGAAGTACTAAAAGATGAAACAGAGAAATGATCTGCACTTACAGAAAAGTTTGAACTGAGAGGCATTAGAGGAGCAGAAAATAATAAACAGAGAGAATATAAATAAATGCCATAAATATAAGCCATTAGAAACTGAAGTATATTGGTTACTAAAAGAAAGAAATGAGTAAATAATAAATAGAGCAAATTTGAAATGAAAAAAATAAATGAGAGCTGCAAAGAAACCAAAAGAAGACATAAGTAAGAAATGAAAAAGGCTCGAAAAGAGACTAACAACTGGGGATTTTTTTTTATTATCGTACAAATTGGGCCGAAGGGTCTCAGATTTTCATGAAACTTTTTCCACAGGCAGGGCTCATGGATATATGAATAAAAAAAAATGACAAAAATTCAGGTTCGCCTATTTTCCCAGAAAACTCAGGTGGAAATTTTTTGTTTTCCCTTGACACTACTTACTTTGAAAAATCATAACTCAAGAACGAAGCATCGTAGAAACAAAGGTTTTATATGAAAATTTAAGCAAATTTTCTCAAAAATCCAGAAAAAAATATGAACTGGAAAAAGTTTTCTACAAAATTTTCCACCGTTGGGAAAATTCGTAAAGAAAAGCCGGAAAAACTATGCCCGAACTTGTGGAAAATTTTCAAAAAAATATTTTCGAGAAGGTAATTTTATAAGCTTTAATCACTGAAACTTTTGTAATGCACTTTTTTTTCGTTTTTGAGTTATGGCCAATTTTGTGAAAAAAGTCCAGATGTGCCATATGACTTTTCTTTGAAAAATCATAACTCAAGAACGAAACATTGTAGAAACAAAGTTTTTATATGAAAATTTAAGCAAATTTTCTCAGAAATCCAAAAAAATATGAACTGGAAAAAGTTTTCCACAAGATTTTCCACCGTTAAGGAAATTCATAAAGAAAAGCTGGAAAATATATGCCCGAACTCGCGGAAATTTTTTATTAAAATATTTTTGAGAAGGAAACTTTATAAACTTCAATTCTAGTAACTTTTAGGATGTACTTTTTTTTGTTCCTGAGTTATGGTCAATTTTGTGAAAAATGACCATATTAGCCTTTTCTTTGAAACCCCATATTTCAATCGAAGCATCAGAAAAACAAGGTTTTTTATCAAAGCAATTGCAAATTTTCTAAAAGATCTGAAAGAAACGATATGGGATTGGTTTTAATGAAGTATAAGTCGGATTGGATTATATTTTTTATGAAACATTACACCGTTAAGCAAAGTTGAAAAAACTGTTTCTTTCCCATTCCAAGGGATTCTTTCTTTTCTATGGAACAAATAAGATTCTTTTTATATTTTTCTTTAATTTTATTTATTCAATTATTCAGTACATAACTTACATTTTATCTTAAAACTATCTATTTTTTCAACCGGGAAGATTGCCTTTGGTGGCTACCACCAGAAGATTTTCGTTTCTTTGTAGTATTAAGAACAAAGCATGCTGTATTTTATTGGTTTTCATGTGCATCTGAGAATTCACTCGCAAAAATGTTTCGTTCGTCTTTTGGAATAAATGAATGATATTTTTTTGTTCCAGGAATTGGAACAAGGTTAGAAAATCTCTCCTGAAGTAATTTTTCAGTCTCTGAATCATCATTTTCAGTTGCATAGATAAATTCCCAATCTTTTTTAAATTGGTTTTTCACCTTTTGTGACACAGCCCAGTCAAAAAATTGTTTGGCGTTATTAATTTCCGCTGGCTTTCTAATACTAGCATCTCTAGCCATTCGCTTAATATTGCCACCGATACCATCACATGGACCTTTTCCAAAAAAAAAAAGTGCCATTCTGCTCTAATTTTAAAATCATTTTCATGGTTACATACATTTTTGAAATTTGATTTATTTTTGTACTGCTCTCCGCAACCATCAGAAAGATAAATGATTTTTTCAAGCTCAGGAAATTTATTTTTCAATCTTGAAATTAGTTTTGTTTGAAAAGCATAAACTGATGTCGTGTTATGCTTTTTTATGTCAGCAGTTACAACAAAATTTAAGACTTTGATCGAAAATTTGTCTTTGTAATAAATTACAAATGGATGTATTGTTACTTGAGGTCGTACAAAGTAATGGCTTTGAATGGAATCTTGTATCACGCACGAATAATTTTCCGCGAAATCCATCTGGCACATTATTTCTTTGTTTTCAACTAGTGATTCCTTTTTAGCTCTTATAAATTTATTTTGTTTATCTACTTTGAATTGATGCACAAGAAACTTCTCTGTGAGATTTTTCAAGTTTTCTATAAAATCATTTACATTTTCCTCTTTGTTGATAATTTCACAACGAGGAGAAATAATCCAAAAACAATACTTAACTTCTTCAACGTTGTTTTCATCTAAGCGATTGGCAACAAAATCTAATTTCTTTAATTTACAATCCTCACAGGACCTCAAGGAACAATCATCTGTACTATCTGGACATATCATTTGACTAGTCAAAAAGGTGTTAAGTTTTTTTTCTGTATTATGAACTTCAAAGCAATTAGTTTTTTTCAATGCATCAACCATGAATTTCATATTCTCATGTATCATGCAAACACAAACATTCATGGCCGATGAATCCTTTGTATAAACACATTGTTTTGGTTTAATTTTTTCAGAACGATCTGAATGAGACAGATTCCTGTTCGCTCTTACAGATTTCCAAATCTCGAAAAACTTATTCATACAGACTCAAGTCAAAAAGTATGCAAACTTACTTTATCGATCCTACGTGTTTTGCAGACGAAATTCTACCCATTTCGCTCTGTACCAATTCGATTTTTCACTTTTAGAACGTTTAATTTCTGGATTTACAATACGACGAAAGTAAGATTTTCAACTTTCGCACCAACCACTACTTTCGCCGCCCCGCTGTATGGAGAGACAAAGTGACTTAACCACGAATCAAAACAAAACACTACTTGAGTCGATTTTACACTGGTAGAAAAACGTCGCAAGTAACTGAATAAAACGGCTTATAATTTTGTCATAAAAAATCTTGTGTGAAATAATAGGAACTCCACAGTTTCTGAACGCGAGCTCATTGTATGCAAAATTTAAGCAATGTACACGTCGAAAAAATGTTAAAAAAGTGGTTCATTTTAAACCAGTTTTAGAAGACAGGTTGTGATTGTTCTGAATTAATTTTCTCAAAATCGTATGCAAGTTACTTACGTCGATTTGAAAAAGTAATCGAGAAATATTGTTTATATAAAGTATCCAAAGGGTCAAGCAAAAGGTGTTTTTGAACATTTTGGCGCACTCCATTGGGTAACTTAATAGATATGGTATCTTTCAAGCCAGGAAATGGCCGACTGATATCATCCCTTAGGTAAAAATTTGAAACTATGTCTTGGACATCTGATCCATGCGAGGGTCGTCCTACTTTTAAAAGAGGTTGAATCCCTAAATTGTATTTTTTTGATTCAGTTATCACGTGTTGAGACACGTCAAAATGAACTTTAACTTTGGCATGTGACCAATTCCTAGGAAGTAATTTTAGAAGTTCAATTTGCTTGTCAGGTTCGGCTTTTGTAACAGCTGAGTTCAAATTTAATAAAACGGAATTAAAATCCTCTGTAACATCGACAATATTAGGCGGAAACCAAGTCTTTATTTTACTCAAAATTTGATTGAACATTTCGTCCATAGAAGCATTGCGATAGTTACTACTAGAAGCATCCAAACGTGAAGATTTTACTTGAAAAGAAATTTCCAAGAATTTAGCAAGCTCTTGTATTTTTTGTACATTGTTTATAGAACCAACTGACTCACCCGAGGAAGGAGTTTCCTTTGGCGACGCCAACGAAGATAGTGGTGAAACTTGTTCCTCGAACGCCATTGCTTCTGGAAGATCTGTTACAAGAGCCTTCTGGTCACCGGTAATGGAGCACTTCACGCAAATTTTCATTTTTTCCGTAATCCACCGAACTCCATTCGAATGAAGCTTACTGATGAGGCCTTGGCTAATCGATCGTAGATTTGTCCTTACTGATATGTGGCCGTCCAGTCCGAAGGGGTTACAGCATAAAGAATTGTATTCGTAATATTGAACTTTGTCCATTTCAACAGCTTCGGGAAAACTTTCTCCACTTTACAAAAAAATAATAACGAGGAATATACAGCTGATAGACAACACTTGCACTATCTCACTGCTCTTTGTTAGTTTTTGGTAAACTTATGATTCTCAAGCTATTTCAACGCTCTAAACTTGAATTGGTAAATACCTATTTGTCATATTGTCTACCCATTTATTTAACTGTCAATTTTGTAGTTACCTAACAGGAAAAAATTGCCTACATTCTGATTGAAGAAAACTTTGTTTCTATGTAGTTTCGTTCTTAAAAAATTTTGTTTATGAACTTATACATTTGTAAATATATGGTTCAAACAGCTCATCCTTGCAATATTTGATCATGTTTTAGGAACGATGTATGGCAAATCTTTGCATTTTTTACAAAATTGACCATAGATCAGGAACTAAAGAAAAGTACATCCTAAAAGTTACCAGAATTGAAGTTAATAAAGTTTCCTTCTTAAAAATATTTTATTAAAAAATTTCCGCGAGTTCGGGCATAGATTTTCCAGCTTTTCTTTATGAATTTCCCCAACGGTGGAAAATTTTGTGGAAAACTTTTTCCAGTTCATATTTTTTTTGATTTCTGAGAAAATTTGCTTAAATTTTCATATAAAAACTTTGTTTCTACAATGTTTCGTTCTTGAGTTATGATTTTTCAAAGAAAAGTCTTATATGGCACATCTGGACATTTTTCACAAAATTGGCCATAACTCAAAAACGAAAAAAAAGTGCATACCAAAAATTTCAGTGATTAAAGCTTATAAAATTACCTTCTCGAAAATATTTTTTTGAAAATTTTCCACGAGTTCGGGCATAGTTTTTCCGGCTTTTCTTTACGAATTTTCCCAAAGGTGGAAAATTTTGTGGAAAACTTTTCCCAGTTCATATTTTTTTTGTAGTGTAAGTAGTGTCAAGGGAAAACAAAAAATTTCCACCTGAGTTTTCCGGAAAAATAGGCGACCCTGAATTTTTCTCAATTTTTTTTTATTCATATATCCATGAGCCCTGACTGTGGAAAAAGTTTCATGAAAATCTGAGACCCTTCGGCCCAAACCCTTACGGTAATAAAAAAAAATCCCCAACTGAGAGAAGATAAAAAACTGAAAAGAGGGATTGGTTTAAAAAATGAAACTGAAATCTGAAAACTGGAAACTGAACCCGAAACTGAAAACTGAAAATTGAAAGCTTAAAGCTGTAAACGGAAAACTAAATAAGTAAACCAAGAACTGAAAACTAAATCTGCAACTGAATTTAAATTCGAAACTAAATCTGAAACTGAATCTTGGAGTAAAAATAAGAAAAGACAGAACTGGAAGAAGAGAGCAGTGATGGAAAGTGGCAAACGCTTCATCTGAACTGGAACAAAAACAAAACCAAACGCTCCCGAGCGTCAGAGCGCTGGCTTACTCGCATCTGTCGACTCCCGAGTAACTGAAGCTAAAAGTGATTCGCGAACGTGTTCGGAGCTGCTCAGAGTCATATTGTGCTTTTGGGAAAAAAGCTGCTTACCCTCCGAGATTCATGGTTTTCAAGGGCTTTTGACTACAAACGAGTAGTTTACTGTCGATATGATTTGACATACTTGTTTTGACATGTTCTCCCGAACAGACGGGTGCGGGCTTACTCACACCTAGCCAGATCCCGAGTCTGTGATGTTTGTTATGCGTTGGTATACACTCGTGAGCTGCTTCGTGATGCGAACTTTTCCAGCACTGGAAGAGAGCCAAGCTAATAAATTAGATTCAAGAGGAAAGAGACAGAGAGGAATATGAGAGGATACTGAGAGAAATGAGAGAAGATAGAGAAATGAAAACGACGAAATAAATGAAAAGGTGGCATTAATGAACCAAAAGTGAAATGATATGGTATCTGAAACAATAGAACTGAGTGCAGAGAGAGAACTTAAAATAGGAAGTAAAAAGAAAGAAAATTAAATGACCTAGAGAAGCCAAAACTAAAAGAAGAAAAAACCTGAGGGAAAAATGAGAACTAAAAAGATAAAGGAAATTAAGAGAAGAAAAATGAAAAAGCGAAATACAGAACTGAAAGAAAGGAGATTAACTAAAAATTAACTAAACATGAGCATAACTATTATCTCAGAGGAAACTTAAAGGAAATAGAGAACTGAAAGGAATAAATGCACTGAGAAAAGAATAATAATGGAAAAAATATGATTCACTCATTTTTGTGTATTAGTGGACCAAGGTTTTCCCACATCCATCTGTGAACCCTAGGTCCATTAGGGATGGTACACAAATTATGTCGCGCTAAATTTCAACTTTTTCAACCCCCCCCCCCCCCCGTGTCACACTTTTTATATGAGTCTTCCGAAAATTTCACTGAATGAAAACTATGTGAATAAACAGATCTGTGGAACGGAAAAAAAAACTCAAAAGGGATACACTTAAACTTCCACGAGTCGATATTGAAGGCACCATCAACCATGTCAACATATCGAACAGATTTTATTCGAAAGTTGTTTTAGGGAACCATTAAAGTCCCAGCCAACCAGAATGTACATTTAAGGTGAAACAGTTTGGAATCAACTTCTAAGATTGCACTTAAACTTCAAAGGCACAAATCTCGCGAAGAAAGCGTCCTACAACAGTGAACTTTTTATTTTGACTTTGTGCACTAGCAGAAAGCTTAAAATAAGAAGATCAGAAACGTTTGTTAACTATTTCTCCATTTTAGTGCCTCGAAAGACGTGAGTAGGGGCACAAGTCGGCCATTGTGACGGCCATCTTTGGATTCCGAGATATTTCACCTTAACGAAATCACCTTTTGCGTTTTGGGATACAACCACATATAAGTGCAATGATTCCGTATAAGATTTAATCAAAAGGCCTTATGCGTACAAAAGTGGAGGCGATATATGAACAAAAAAGAACGGAAGGAATAGCTATTAACAGACAACTTATCAGTAGTAGGTAGCTGCGAAAAATGAGTAAACCACAATCCGATTTGGTTGAGGTGAAAGAAGAAAGAGAATTGAAAAAAAGAACTTCAAAAGACAGAGAACTTAAGGAACTCACGCTAGAATTAGGGCGAATGTAACATGATCGATTTCTCTTTATCGATCCTCTCTTTTGCGAATAAAAATGGCTGCGTGGTATGCTTTGTTGGAGCACGATCGTCTTGCGGACATAGAGGAGGCAGTACAGGCTCCTGACAACCATATATCGATACACAAAGTTCTTCGTAGCCAGGATGTCCCGGGCGATAAGTGAATATCGCCCACTGTCAGTTGTAAGAACTGTGAAAATAAAGACCATTGTTTTGTTTAATTGTTTGTTATGGTTTGATTATCAATTTTTGATATTGTTAAATCAGCTAATAATGTGCCAAAAAGTTGAAACACATTCAACATTTCGATGGTTTTGGAAGGAGAGAAAACATTGAAAGGCATCCTGCAAGCCTCCAAGCAAGCAATCAGTTATTTTATTGCGACACTTGCTCGATTACGGATCATAAACATTAAACAAAACCTCGCATCCTGATTGCACTCTCGATTCAATTCACCCGAAAATGGATAAACACATGGAGATGTTGACTACGCTAGAAGTCGTCCCGTGCCATGGGCCTGAGGCAGTAGCCTTATTGCTTCTTTCTCAGGAAAGTCGAAAGCTTTATGCGGCGGTTCGTGTAAGCAATGCAGTAGGGTAGATGTCCCAATAGTGGAGGTACTAAGCACGATTCAGCTTCATTTAACCGCCTAAGGGCTCATTCATTTATTTCATAACGCCAAAAATTGCCAATTTGGACACCCACCCACCCCCTTGTAACACTTTTTGTATGAATATTATTCAATTTTGTATGGGTCGTAACATCGTTTGGACACCCACCCACCCCCTCATGCGTTATGAAATTTGTGAATGGGCCTTAAATTCAAGAAGCACAATTAATGTATGTACATGTTAATTAGTGGCGCGGGAAGTGGGTAGGACAGGCTTAAAGAAATTCCGTGTACTACGCACAAAAACATCTGGGTAGGACAGTCAAAGAATTTACCCACGATTCAAAAAAAAGATCAGCAGAAAGCTTGAAAAATAAATTAAACTATTTACGCGTGAAAAATTTCTTGCAAGAAATACTCAAGAAAAGCATTTTTCTTTGATCGCAGTACGCAGTTGAAAAGAAATGTCAATTCAAATGGAGCTCACCGTAGGAAATTTCTTGTCCATTTCTTGGGCAGAAATTTTTACTTTTCTTGAGTGGAACAGCATACTTAGCTTTACCTTGAAAGAGATGAGGAAATTTGAACCACCTATTCATATTCTTCAATATGAACGATAACAAAACTTAAGGTGCAAGTAAAAATGGAGCAAATGTCAAAACTGAAAAAGCAGTTTTCTCTTTTGATATCGACAAATCGAAGAAAATAAAAACACACAGCCCTTTTATTTGCCAAATCAAACAGCTGTGTGTTTTTATTTTCTACGATTTCTCGGTTAAGAAGGAGAAAACTGCTATTTCAGTTTTGACATTTGCTCCATTTTTACTTGGGCCTTAATCCAATGGATGATCCAAATCACAGGACTGGTAGGTTTCTTTACTGAGACTTGGTCTCTATTTTAATGCAAGTCTCTATTTCTAATTTCATTTTTGCCAAAATGGACACAAAAATCTTTTTTCCTTATTCTGCTTGTATTGAATCCTGCACTCAAAAAAATCCAAACGTCATTGCTACGTGAAAAATCACGTAGATCATTCCAAATTCATTTTGCCTTCACTTCACCTGACTAAGATAAAGATCACTAAGCCATTCATAACCATCAAATAGTGAATCGGTAGTTGTTACTGAGCTTACCTATCGCACTTACGTGAAATTCACGTAGGAGCCTAAGTTCATTTTGACATCTGCATATTGTACGAACATTCGGTGTTGAGCGCAAATCCTAAGATGGCGCCCGCTTGATTTTTTTGCAGAACTTCAGAAGCTGCTGAACTTTAAACCCTGTTTAAGATTGATTTCAAGGTAAATATGCTTTGAATACCGAAGAATCCCTGCATTACTTCATATTTTATACCTGATTTATAACCTCTATCAATTATAGCACGCAAAGGCTGCAACAAAACAGAACATACAACATTTGGGAAACAAGATTTACAATGCTCAGATTGAATATAAAAATATCACAATCTTTTAGATTTGTTTATATTTTCCAATTGGGATTTAGTTTTCTTCCAAAGCCTATTAGAAATAAGATTGGTCTTTATTAAAATTAAATTTAATGCAAAACCATCTAGGTCCTATTGAAACGCTTTGTAAAGGCTACCGGAAAATCCACGTAGCTCTTACTTGTAGCGCCGGTGGAATGGACGAAGTTCAAAAGTTCATGCGTTCATTCTGGGCTACCTATGATTAACGTAAGAGCTACGTGAAAAGTGCGATGGAAAAAAACCACGTATGTTTTCACGTAACAATGACGTTTGGATTATTTTGAGTGTACCATTCAAAAGGCAGTCAGCAGTTGATACCTTACGTTGTTCTGCACCTCTGGGCCGATTTTGAAAAAAATCCTTAGACAGAATTTTGAGTTACGCCCTTTTGAAGTTTATGTGATAGAAATCACATAAAATATGCCATTTTTACTTGTTTAAACAAAGAGATTATACAAAAAAATGTAGTTTTGTTTTTTTATCTGTTTTTAGATATTGAAAAGTATTTTCATAAAAAAAATTCTAGACCGACATTTGAAAAGGGCCAATGCTATGTTTAGTTATTATTTATCAACCAATACACGAACAATTATATCTAACAATCTAACGCCTGATAGTGATTTTAGGAAATTGTCCAAAGCATTCAAATATGAATGAATAATTATTGGACAGGATATGCAGATACGCCCTTTTGAAGAGTATGGAAAGAATATTGCATGGTGAATTCCGTTTCATCTATAATCAACAGTTAGGTGCATACATAATCATTACACCTCCACGGTTGTTCTTATTTCATTCAATTTAGCAAGGCGCACAAAATTTACACGTACACATATTGTCTAGATTGACATTATAAAAGGGCCAAAGTATAATTGAAATATATACACATCAATATAGCTGAACTTCAAGGTGATCGCAACATTCGAACATAACATATCTGTATCTACATAATTCTGTATTCAATATTCTATTCAATTCTATATAATTCTTTTCTATTCTAATCTGTTCTATTCTATTCAATTCTACTCTACTTAAATTTATTCTATTCTGATCCACCCTACTTGTTCTTATACATATGTTTACAAATGCCAATGTTGTAATCAACGACTGCGCGCAAAAGAATTGAACGATACACTTTCGATGTTTGTTCGACTTTATAGCGCTGACAGGTCTGTGAAACAGCGCTATGCACAGACTCCGACGCCAGCTCATTATGTCAGCCCAGTCCTCGACCAGTTGCATTGCAGAAGTCTTTTACATTAAACATGGTGATATGATATTTCGAAGATTTTGTCAGACTCTGCTCTTCCCAGCTCTCGACAAACTTGTTCAAATTACCTTTAAAACGAGGATCCAGCTCAAATGTAAAGCATTTAATACAAAATGCTTAGGATCCTTAAAATACATAAAAATTATCATATATAAGTTGAAACCCTTATTTGGACTTACTGTGAAATAATAATTCAAATTTTCATTTTTATGGATCATATGAGAAGCACGCATTAGGAGTCAGAATCTGTGCATAGCAATTTTTTACAGAGCTGGGAGCGCTAAAAAGCCGTACAAATATCGAAAGTGTACCGTTCAAATCTTTTGCGCAGTTGTTAATTTTACAGTGTCCATTTGTAAAAATATGTATAAGAACAAGTAGGGTTGATCAGAATAGAATAAATTTAAGTAGAGTATAATTGAATAGAATAGAACAGATTAGAATAGAAGTATGTATGTATGAATATATAAAATAGATAAAGATAAGTGATGTTCGAGTGTTTCGGTCAACTTTGATACAGTCATTATTCAGCTATATTGAAATGTGTATATTTCAATTATACCTTGGTCCTTTTTCAATGTCAGTATAGACAACATGTGTACGTGTAAATTTGGAATCGTTTCAAATATTACGTAACGAGGAGGTTCGGTAGTGTTACGGTTCATACATTTTCCATACAAAAGCTGTAACGTGGGGGAAGAAAGGGGGTCTCAAATTGGAAATTCTGCGTTACATTTGAATACAATTTGAATCATTACTTCTATGCAACTTGCTAAAATGAATGAAATAAGAACAATCGCAAAAGTGTAATGATTATGTATGCATCTAGCTAACCGTTGATCACAGATGGAGCAGAATCCACCATATCCCATATTCCATATTCTTCCCATACATTTCAAAAGGGCGTATCTGCATATCCTGTCCAAGAATTTTTCATACAAATTTGAATGCTTTGGACAATTTCCTAAAATCTTTATCAGGCGTTAGATTATTAGATATAATTGTTCGTGTATTGGTTGATAAGTAATAACTAAACATAGCATTGGCCCTTTTCAAATGTCGGTCTAGAATTTTTTTATGAAAATACTTTTCAATATCTAAAATTATATAAAAAATTGAAATACAAAATTTTATTATAATCTCTTTGTTAAAACTAGTTGAAGTGGCATATTTACTGTGATTTCTATCATATAAACTTCAAAAGGGCGTAACTCAAAATTCTGACTAAGGTTTTTTTTTCAAAAATCGGCCCAGAGGTGCAGAACAACGTCAGGAATCAACTGCTGACTGCCGTTTGAATGGTATATTTATTTGATAATAACGGTAATTGGAACACCGTGCCTGCAAATAAAAAATAAAATAATATGTTAATCAGTCCACAGTCCGGGAAGTCTCCTCTTCTGCGCTTACGGCAGCCAGTATTTATAGCTCAGAAATCCCGTAGTCAAGTAAAAGGTACCAGAGTCCTAAAGAATATCACTTGCGATAGGTAGACATGACAGCTCCAAATAAACCTCCAGAGACTAATTCGCCTCAGATTCATTGAGGAAAAGCTTTAGAAATTATAATAGTGATTTTATTAAAAAATACTTTCGCCCACAGTGATCTCTCCAGGAAATCTTCTAAAGATTCCTCTACCAATGCTCTCATAAACTCTACTGCCTACAGTAGTTTCCTCAGGTATTGTTTTGATTTGTCTTCCAAAACTATCGTAGGGTTTCCTCCAGATGTTTTCACCAATCCTTCAACCAAATTCTTCAGTTGTTACTCATTAAGATCTTCAAAAACTTACAGAATTTACAGAGTTTAGAACAAATAGTGTAAGGGTTTTTTTTTACAAGAAACCCTGCAAGAATTTCTTCAAATGTTCATGTGGATTCCATGAAGAACTCATCCACGTTTCCTCCCAAAAATCCAAAATTCCTTGAGGGGTTCTTTGGACAATGTTTTGTTCAAGGAATTTTCCAGCATTTAATCAAAGTATGACTCCTGCAGTTTTAACAAACATTTCTTAAAAAAATATCTCAAAAATTCCAATGTAATCTTCAAAAGTTTAATTAAGTTTTTGCATCAATTTATACTACAGAGTTTTTTCCCAATAATTCCTACACAAATTTCTATAGAGAATCTGTCCAATGTTTTTCGAGAAATTTCTTATGAAAATTCTTCGGAATACTCTGAGATTCGATTCGATATCTTTCGAAATTTCCACAGTCGCTCTTTAAAACTTATCCAAGTTTTATCAAACGTCACTCTAGGATTTTCTTTAAAATACCTCACGAATTTATTTTTATGAAAAAAAAAATCTTAGCATTTCCCTGGAGACATTCCTAGAAGAATTCCGGAAAAAAAAATATTACTTTAGACTTACTTGAGATAATTTCCAAAAACTTCTGGAAAAATTTCTATAGAAATCTTAGAAGAAATGTTTGGATCAATTGCTGAAGGTATCTTTAGGGGAATCCCTAGTTGAAATCTAATGTAAATCCTGAAAGACAATTCTAAAGCGAATCCCTAGAAATGTCTGATGAAGTTCTTGCTTGAGTTTTAGAGCACGTTTTGACCGGATGTCCCAGGGAAAAATTCCTCTAAGATTTTATGAAGGAATTCAGATGGTTTTCTGGAACAATATTTGAAGAAATTTCTGTGGTTTTCTTAGGGAAAATTCAGGTTGAATTCTTGAGGTATCCTAAAAACAATCTTAAAGTAATTCCTTAGGAATAATCACTAAATGAACTCCTTTTGAAATTTCCGGAGCAATATCTGAACATATGGGCGAATCCAGCTTTTTACGCTAGCTATAAAACTGCTGGGGTGATTAGATTTTGGCATTTCTTGCCCCCAGATTTTATGGTTTAGTCTTAGTAGACAGTGATGTCAGATCATTTATTGAAACTGTCAGAAATTTTCACTGTATTTATTATCGACTAGCATTTTTTTTTTGTTTTGAAATTGTAATAGCTTATTATATAATTATCAACAATTTGATTCTTAATTTTTACATTTTAGACACCATAGGATCACAAATCTTCAGATGGAAAGAGTTGCTACCCCAAAACCAATGGAAAATTCAACCAAAACTTAAAGAGTTTATAAGATCGATAAAACGTTTCATCGTTAAGCACATTTGTTGACTTTCGATAAGTACTATAAAAATCTATATTCCTTATTAACTGTCTGCAAGGAAAGGGGTGGTATGAGATGTACCGAGGTCAAAACGTAACATCCAACATTTGTGGGCAACAACATGTATTTGGGGTAGATTATAGATTTGTGTACGTTCTATCGATTCGACTCAGTATGGAAAGATACAAAATTACGTCCATCGTTTTTCGGGATTTCTTGAACCCCTTCCTCACTCTAGCAAGCTTTTTTCAATATCTAATACAGTCATCTCCCCCTTACTCGATATTGAAGGGACCATCGAGTTAGGGAGGTATCGAGTTACAGAACACAAAAACAGTGCAACTGCGTTCCAAGGGACCATCAAGTTAGCCATGAAAACCAGCTTTTACTATGGTTCTCTAACTCGATATCGAGATACGGAATATCGAGTAAGGGAGAGTTAACTGTACATGCAATAGGGCTCTGCACTGTTTTGATTTTGTATGGGATTTTGACGTTTACTGGCCTTGTTGTTTGCAAATTTTATGTAAGAGTAAAGGAGAGAGAAAGATTTTTGTGCAGAGCCCCATTTCACAATTCGTGGACCCCGAAAAATCGACGTCGTTAATTAATATTCCTTAAGCGCACCAACAAAACAATAGAAATTATCTGAAAAAATTAACACAGTCACAAACAGCTACAGCAGTTGCCCGGGCAGTTTTTTTTCTCTTAAAAGGTCCTCTAAATTTTCAGTTCACAAAGTTCTTTTATTAGAAGCTCAAATGATGAAAGCGGCACATACATGATCTATGAAAATATTAGAAATGTTTCAACTCCATAGATTTGATAGTTATGCCCTGGGGGGGAGAAACTAATACAAAATTTCTGTACGTCATAGTGAGCCGAGATTCCGCTGTCACGAACTGTCACTGTGAGCCCAGATCTCAAACATTGGACTAACATGAAAAAGCGCGTAAACTGATTAAAACACCGTTTCGTATTTCTTCAAAAGTGATAAAAATCGAATGAAAATCAATTCATGCACATAACGCAAGTAATGTCACGTGAGCACCATTTAATCTGATTGAACATGAAGCATTGAAAAACGCATCGTTCTACTTTTTCCAATGAAAATGAATATTTAGTGCAGAGAAAACTGTGGCCCTTTTTCCATGTTTGTCAGGAAAGATCGAAGGTGCGCAAACAAAAGGAAACTACCGATTTTCTCGAAGCCTGCCTTGATTGTTGTTGGCAAGTTGGAGTTATCTTGCAGTTCAAAATAACGTTGTTCTTATATTTCGTGTGTAGTATCGGTGCCTCCCTCCCAGGTTATGCCATTTTTTTCTACAGCATCTTTCTGGCTCATTAAATCATCCTGCCAATCTAAAATATTCAAATGGTTAATATAAAATAGAGAATTTAAAGTTTACCGATACCCGTTTTCCCAAAAATAAGACGCAAATTTCTGGCGTTGCTTTGTCAACAAAAAAAAGTTTCAATTTTAAGAAGCTTATTTAGATCCAACCATAAAAATTATAGTGTAGTTAAGAAAAGTCAGAAAGGGGGTGATCCAAAGTTTATAGCAAACCAGCGTAAAAAGCTGAAAACTTGAATAAATTTCTGATGAAATTCCTAGAGAAAATCATGTAAAACAACGAACATGAATACCTGTTGTAATGTCACACGAAATTCTAAAAAAATGTTATCTCTTTGAGAAATGTCTGCTCTGATGCTATGAAGAATCAAACTGTTATCTCCTGGCTCTTATGCGTTTTAACCTGAATGATTCCTTTGAGGGCTCTTTTTTCTGGCAAGAGGGCTTCAAGTTCATATGTTTTAGGCACCAGCCTTTTAAAGACGAAAAGCTTTCTTAATATTTAGGAAACTACTGGCAATGAAAATAAGGGTGTCAATGAGAAAACCTGATTTTGAAAAAATAATATTTTTTCAGTAATTTTTCATTTCATACAAATTGTATGGGAGCCACAAAAAAAAAGCTTTAAAAATATGTAACTTTTTCTCTTGAGCGAAAAATTTCCTGAAATATCGTTAGAACACTTGGAAACTGCTCATTTCCTCATTTGTCCTACCCATGGTTTCGAACGTGACCGCGCCTCTGATGTCAATGTTGTAACGGGAAGTGACGACCAATGCTGGGAATGGTAATAGTAGTAGGCTTGAATTTCGCGATAATCACGTGGCTTTCCCAGTACAGTAGTTCAAAAACGTGAATCTCATCAAGTAGTCTATGTTGGGTGCATGAATTTTCTAAATCGTTAGTATCATTGAAGGCTCTAAATGCGGGAAATGCAGCGGGAAATAGAACATTTTTCTACAGTAATTTAGGGTTGCCCTTAGCAACGGGTGTTTTGCAATTTTCAAGGCTCTTTGCCTACAGCAGCGATAGGCGTGAGTTTCACTGGCTTCGCTGACTGCGATTGGGCTTTGTTTGGCTACTGTAGAATGAATTTCAGATTTTTTCCCAACCCTGGTGACGACCATTGACTTAATGAGAAAAATGATTTCATCGCAGTAATCCACGGCGTGTCAGTGAAAAATAATACGTTTGAGAAGTGCCGAATTCACTCGTTGCCATAATAACACGGCACCGCTCAAACGTCAACTAGTGAACTCGTGCATTGGTCCATTGGCACACTGTTTTTAGTTGCGGTATATTTTAAATTTGTGTTCCTATAGTTGCGGTCTGGGAGGGAGAAACCGATACGAAATTTATGTACGTCACAGTGAGCCGAGATTCTGCTGTCACAGCCCCGGATCTCAAACACTGGACTAACGTGGTAATAGCGCGTAATTGATCAAAGAATATTTTCGCATTTCATCAAACATGACAAAAATGAAACGAAAATCCATTTAAAAGTATTCAAAAGTAATTTCAAGATAACACCTTTCATTATGATTGAATTCAAAGTAATGAAATACGGATCTTTGTTACATTTTTGAATAAAAATGAATTTGAATGCATAGTATACTGTGGCTCTTTTTCCATGTTAAGCTAAGTATGCTGTTTCGCTCAAGAAAAGTCAAGAAATCTCTTGATTGAATGGGTCAAGAAATTTCCTACAGAGAGCCCCATTTGAAATGACATTTTTTCTCAACTGCATACTGCGATCAGAAAAATGTGATTTTCTGGACCATTTCTTGGGAGAAATTTTCCACGCATCGAGATAGGCGATCCTTTTCTTGTCAGTAGCAAACCAACCTTTAAACGAAATATGCACTTCAACAGAAAAGTAATCGCCTATCTCGATGCGTGGAAAATTTCTTGCAAGAAATGGTCAAGAAAAGCATTTTTCTTTGATCGCAGTACGCAGTTGAAAAAAATGTTATTTCAAAATGGAGCTCACTGTATAAAATTTCTTGGCCATTTCTTCCGCAGAAAATTTTTACTTTTCTTGAGCGAAACAGCATACATAGCTTTAAGGCCGGTTTGCTACTGACAAGAAAAGGAATCGCCTATCTCGATGCGTGGAAAATTTCTCCCAAGAAATGGTCAAGAAAATCACTTTTTTCTGATCGTAGTACGCAGTTGAGAAGAAATGTCACTTCAAAGGGGGCTCTCTGTAGGAAATTTCTTGACCCTTTCAGTCAAGGAATTTCTATACTTTTCTTGAGCGGAAACAGCATACTTAGCTTTAAGCCTGATCGCTGCTGACAAGTGATTTCTCGGCCTAATCTTGATGCATGGGAAAATTTCTGCAAGGAATCGATCAAGAATGCGCTTTTTTTCTTGATCGCAGTACGCAGTTGAAAAAGAACTGTCATTTCAAATGGGAGTCGCTGTAGAAAACTTCTGCAAGGATCGGCGGAGAAATTTCTTTAGCGAATTCCTTTTCAGTAGCAAATCAGGCTTTAAGCTAAGTATGCTGTTCGCTCAAGAAAAGTAAAGAAATTCCTTGACTGAAAGGGTCAAGAAATTTCCTACAGAGAGCCCCCTTTGAAGTGACATTTCTTCTCAACTGCGTACTGCGATCAGAAAAAAGTGATTTTCTTGACCATTTCTTGGGGAGAAATTTTCCACGCATCGAGATAGGCGATTCCTTTTCTTGTCAGTAGCAAACCGGCCTTTAGTCCGGAAAGATCGAAGGTACACTATAAAGCTAGGTATGCTGTTCAGCTCAAGAAGAGTAAAAATTACTGCACAAGAAACGGTCAAGAAATTTTCTACAGTGACCTCCATTTGAATTGACATTTCTTTTCAACTGCGTACTGCGATCAAAGAAAAATGCTTTTCTTGACCATTTCTTGCAAGAAATTTTCCACGCATCGAGATAGGCGATTACTTTTCTGTTGAAGTGCATACTTCGCTTAAAGGTTGGTTTGCTACTGACAAGAAAAGGAATCGCCTATCTCGATGCGTGGGAAATTTCTTCCAATAAATGGTCCGCTTAAAAGAAAACTAGCGATTTGCATCAAGTCTGCCTTGATTGTCGTTGGCAAACTGGAGTTATCTTGCAGTTTGAGAAAACTTTGTTTAATATTTCGTGTGTAGTATCCGTGCCTCCCTCCCAGGTTGCGATATCCGTTGTTTTCTTATGGGATCCTCCACTATAGGAACACTTTACCGCAACTATTGGTACAAGTAAGAAAAGTTTTAGCAGTTTTAGTGATATTTCATCAGTTTTAAAGCAATTTGAACGCTCTTTTCAACTATTTCGAGTATCAACAAGCCAATACGTCGATTGGCAGTGTCGGTTCTGTGGCTAATGTAATAATATCAGCGGAAACGGCACTACCGCAACTATAGGAACACCTAGTAATCCTTTATTAGAGAGATTCGCGAAAGCTGACATTTCTGTCAAAGTGTGAGCCAATCGAGCAGCGAGAGCTGTCAAAGTGTGAGCCAAACGAACATGCGTTATGTTTGTTTTGAACTTTTCTTGAGGAGTAATGTAATCCGCATGAAATTATTTCGGTAAAAGTAATTTTGCATGAAGCAAAAAAAATGAAATATTTTTCATTTTCATTTTCAAAACAAAATACACTTTTTAGCGATGAGGAAGTCATGTCCGTGTTACAATATTATTCTCGACGCCGAGCAAAATCAGCACTGTTGGTCTGTTGCCAAATCATTCCATTTTACTTCCGCTTATCTCTCTATAAAGGATCACTAGGAACACCCACAAGCTTTCATAGGGGAAGGGGTGGTAAAATGAACAGGGGTGGTAATATGGACACTGGCCTTTTACCGAGGAAAAACAAATTTCGATAAATGTTCATCACGTAAAGATAATTTAGAGCGTAAATCGGAGTGTTCGAGTTGATACGTTGGTCAATTGAAGTGAAATATCAACGAAAACTAAGATTTTCGGAAACCACACTCTTAAATTATTTTACGGATTCCTGTGAAATCTCAACAGCTGAACAGTTCGGTAAAATAAATTAACGGAGTACGGTAAATTTTTACAGTATTCCGTAAAAAATCACCGGAATCCGTTAAATGTCGACGAAGTTACGGTGTTTTATTTCACCGAACTGTTCAGCTGTTGAGGTTACGGTGAAATTCACCGTAAAAGCACAGACAAACAGACGTAACACTTAGAACACATCTCGATCAAAATCATAGTCACGAGAACATGTACGCCCGATGCTAAAAGTAGTGTATTTGGCCGACGGGCCAACAGATGGCGGTAGTGTGTAAACGTCAAACACGAACGAAAACGATGCAAGCGCTGCGGGTGGCGGATTGGCCACCTACCATATTTTTGAATCGACCGTTAAAAAGGTGGTCGATGGACAATGATGAGAGTGTGACGTCTGTTTGTCTGTGGTAAAAGCTTAGTGTGCACGATTGAAAATTAAAAATGACGTAACTTTTAGCTAGGAAGACTTGAGGTTTTTCAGTGTGGTGAATATCGTTATGATATGATGTCAAATCTGATACCTTCAGAATTCTTTTTGAATGTGTAACAATAATTAATAGATATATTTTGGTAGGGCAATGAAAATTACCATACCCACACAGTTACGGATCAACCCACAGTGGCGGATCACTTTGGCGTTCAACATCGGATAACTCGCTCAAAACCAGGATTCTGAATTTTCGTATCAATGATGCGAAATCTACGATTTTTCGCACGTAAGGAGAATGCTTTTTTCGCATCTTCGCGTGAACATCTTTTATCGCTCACACTAATTTTCCCTGGAGCTACGATGGAGGATAACCGATAATCACTCCACTATGTGGATAATTTGTTTTTCACTCCATCATATTTTCGTTCACCAACTGCTCCCGAGAATTATCACTATGTGGATAAACAAAAACTAGTGCCGGCGACGGGATTCGAACCTAGAACATTGCTAAAAACAACCGCGATGCGTGCACGCTAACCATGCAACCACACCAACTTGACGAAAGGAGTGGTTAATTTGGTGCATAAAAGCAACTGCTGCTCGTGGCGATGGATACAGGAAAAATTCTCCATGGATCGGAGAAAGAGAAAACAAACTTCTCACTGCTGCGGAAATGTGCAATTATCTATTTTCGCTTTGTTTTGTGGACGGATAAAAATCGCAAGGCAGCTGATCGCTGAAAATTGCTGTGAGGGATAAATCCATTATCGTGAGAGTGAGTGAGAATTCGGAAGCCTGCTCAAAACATAAACGTTGACGTAAAACATATTTTTCCCATGTTATACTATTTGTCTTCTACCATTTGTTATGTTAAGCACAACATTCGACCGCTAAATAACGGTGTATTTGACAAATGTTTAGATGGTAGCACACAGCTATCATTATATGGTCGTTTCCTGTAAGAAGTGCCGTCAGCATTCATAAGCTCCCACAGGTGGTAAAATTCAAATGTTATAACATATTTTATGCTCGTTCGCTTCGATTTAGTATGAATTCATCTTTGGAAAACATTTTTCTTGATTGTTGATTCTAAATATCGAATATTAGCACTTCTAACTAGTGATCCATAATATGGACCAGGAAATGATCGTTTACCACGGTTATGGATCACTTCCAAAGAATGTAGATTTCTGCTATTTTGTGCATTGGATTCGACATTTTCAGACAATAGCACTAAGGATAAAACTAATAAAAACATCAAGGATTGTAAATTTCATTTTTTTAGCAGACAAAAATGGGTGGTAAACTTGGTGTATAGCGAAAACAGTTCATGTCTCAGTTACTACAATGCAGTATCACAAAAAAAGGCCATTTTACCCTTGTTTCCAGCTCTAACACTTCTATTTTTTGCAATAATATATGACACATTGTTAACTTTCGCTATACCATGCAATACAGATGCATTGAGTTGAAAATCTCTTGATTTTGCGCACTGATCCGTAATATGTCACATTTTGATCCATAATATGAAAATTGATCCATAATATGGTTTTCAGGAACCGATAAAATTTTTAATTTTTATGCAATCCTATGTAAATATTACACTCAAAACAGTTTACTAACCGAAGTTCCAATTTGAAACGATTCGATTCGTGCTTTTATATTACAATTTTACGTTTTCCATGTCGTTTTATTGAATTTTATAGGTTGGACTCTACACAATTTGATCCATAACTGTGGGGTCATGGTATCAGAAATATTTGTTATGCTCACGTTTTTTTCATGATGTTCATTTTACCACCAACAGCTGTTCGTTTTACCTAGTAATCCTTTATTAGAGAGATTCGCGAAAGCTGACATTTCTGTCAAAGTGTGAGCCAATCGAGCAGCGAGAGCTGTCAAAGTGTGAGCCAAACGAACATGCGTTATGTTTGTTTTGAACTTTTCTTGAGGAGTAATGTAATCCGCATGAAATTATTTCGGTAAAAGTAATTTTGGCATGAAGCAAAAAAATGAAATTTTTTTTTTTTTAATTTTTGTCAATGCGATTTTTATTTGTTGATTTTTTTCGGCTGTTTATTAGTTTGGATATGTAGCTCAAAGATCTATAACAAAACAAAATACACTTTTTAGCGATGAGGAAGTCATGTCCGTGTTACAATATTATTCTCGACGCCGAGAAAAATCAGCACTGTTGGTCTGTTGCCAAATCATTCCATTTTACTTCCGCTTATCTCTTTATAAAGGATCGCTAGTTTTACCCACATAGTGCAGGTAAAATGAACATTTGCATCGCTTTTTTGCTAGCGATAAAAATATATTCCAAATTCAGCTATTTAGTCTGAATTCGAGTCGCTGCTATAGATAACATCCCTATTTTTGATGTTGTGCGATAGAACTATACAAATCCTCGTTTTTCAATCAGAAACAAGATGATTTCCTAAAGGTGTTCATTTTACCACCCCTTGCCCCATTATTAGAAAATTATTTGCAGCGTCTTACCCGATCAGCCTGAAAATAGAGTCAGAAACTTGGTAAGCAACGGAAATGTGAAAATGTGTGACAGTCATTTCACAGCCTACCTGATTAAGGAATATTCAGTTGTTGCTACGCATTGATGCTCATGTGGGTTTTCTCCAACTGTAACGGCATTCTTCGTAATTGCAAAATAGTAGTTTACGGAACAAGTTGCAGAATGATGATTTTTACAGCACGAGTCGTAAATTTATCCTACGAGGCTTGCCGAGTAGGATAATTAGGACGAGTGCTGTAAAAATCGAGTTCTGCAACGAGTGACGTACAAAATTTTTTGCAATTTCGTAGAAGACCACTTGAGGGTATCAGAAATTATATCAGAATGCATTCACCATCATTTTACAATTTCTGAGAAATTGTTGTGTTATGATTCATTACGAAACTCAAAACAGTTGCGTAATGAGAAAGCGTTGCGTAATAAATCATTACAGCACTGGTTTCAGTTAGGTAATGACTATTCCCGCACTGCATACTTCAGTGCAGGAAAGTAGGCCGTTTCATGACAGATTGGCGTGATGAAAATCAGCCTATTACGATGAGAAATTGCAAAAAAAAAATATTTTAACAACTTTGTACGATGAAAAGACAGTCTTCAAGCTAGTTGAAAAACTGAATACACTGATTGTATTACATACATCTGAATCTACATGTCTCCGATGTATTACATCGTTCCAGGTGGGAGTTATCTGATATGTGAATATGGTACCATACCAGAATTTTCCATCTGAACGAAGTGATAAATCATAATATTCCGCAAACTGTATCACACATCTACAGAATGTATTGCGTGAAGTTAAGACACAGCAGAGTATTGGGTACATAGGACCAAGTCCCTGCCGGGTGGCGCGAAACTGATGAGCGATAGACAATAGAATCAACAACACTGTCATAAGGGATAGTAAGCATGTGACTATTGTCGAAACTATGATTAGGAGGCAAATCAACATCCCAAGATCAAATTTTTGTTACAACCAATGTAGGTATTATTAAATTAGGCTGTAGAAAATGATAAATATCTGCAAGGTAATAAATGCTCGTAGTCTGTTTTCTTACACATGTATAAATTGTTAAAATTGCCGAATCAAACGCGGAATTTATTAAACGGATCATGAAATTAGGACTGAAATCATAATGATGATAGATTATCAACTTTCCTTTTGTCGTGCTATTTTTTTACCGTTAGAATCACCAAACTGATTGGTTTCCCACTACATACACCAATACAACAGCACAAAAACTGAAGTATTATAATCGCGCGTTGAAACTTATTCAGTGAATAATTTTTATTCTTGTATATAGCTAGCTATAATTATTCTTGTATATAGCTAGTATAAATGACAGAATCATCAACTTCTCAAACTTTCTTTAACTGAAAACAGGATGCTGTTTATCAAACATGCTCAATCTGCACCTAAAATCTCGGATCCAAATAGTTTTCTAAATAAAAATTGTGTCTAAATAAAACGTGCAGGCCAACAAAACATAATTGAGTAGGAGTTTACAAGTTACTTAGCACATGAAAAGCATTTTTAAAAGGGATTTTGACGGTTCGATTGGCGGCTTACCGCCTACTCGCATTTCTCCCTTTCAGGATCTCTACTCACAACAATAATTATTTAACACAAAACTAATATCAGATGGGCCGCCATTCTGTGGAGTGATGTGGCCCCTTCCTTTCCTTGTTTTCTTATCTTTCCAGAACAACTGAAATGAAGAGGAAACCTCCAAGCCATTGTGGAGAAGTGATGTCACAACAGGAAGATACGCATACCCGGCACGCAAATATCCCCACCTCAAGATCGTTAACACGTGGAAGGTCGTAAATCGGTTTGATTACATGCCATAATAATAACTATTTACACCCTGACAGAACTGCCTATCTCAAAAAATAGGTAAGAAGGGCGGGACGATGGTGCGAGCCTACCCACTCTGTCATCGGTGGGCGTCGGGCGTGCTATCGGGTATAGCATGGCTTATGGGGCTCTGCCTGCACAAATCATGTTTTCTTTCTCTTTCACTTTTTGTGAATTTGCTAACAACAATGCCATTAAAGTAAATCCAATACAGGAACAACGCCGTTTTCGGTAAACGTATTTCCCAGCGTGGGGGTTTATAGGGATGTTTGTATAAACAACGCAGATTGGCCATGGCTAGGGGGTGCGTTGATATTAACTTTGTACGATGAAAAGACAGCGAGTTGGAAGGAAAAACACTCAAAATGACTAACAAGTTACGTTTATTACACAATCCAATCGTCATTTTACATCTTAGGAACTACTCTCTAATCATCCACCCTAACTCACTTGGCATACAATCGCACCGCATTCGGCACCTCGTAGTTATTCACCTCCAACAAGTCGATCAGCTTCCTCGCAAAGTCCCCGCTAATCTTAAGCTCCCCCTCCTCGGCCTGCAACCGGTTAAAAAGCGCCACGGCCGCCTCACAGTTATTATCCCTCGCGTACTGCTTCATGATGACCCCGAGGAAGTCCGCCTCCCGCACGTTGGCCAGTCCCCGGGCGCATTTGGCCAGGCGGAGCACCACGTCCAGCTTACCCGAGTTCACCAGGAACTCACACTGCGTCAGGATGTATTCGTGGTTGACGCGCGTTTCCGGATTGATCAGAATCCGGCGCAGTTGCGCTTCGGTTCCGGCCTCGGCCAGGGCCACTATCAGCGTGTTGTTGGTGTTGGTGGCCCCGTGGATCTTGGACCCTATCTGGATGACCTCTGCGAGGGAGGGCTTTAGCTTGATCGGGGGTGATTTCCGGGTCGTTCGAGTTGGTGAGGCGAACCAGGGTGGTGAAGATTTCCAACTGAGCGGAGTTCGGCGCTTTTCGGTGGCGATCCGCTTGTACTCCGCGACGGCGTTTGTGGTTTTGGTTTTTCAGGAGGTATTCGCGAATGACCGGGCCAAGGAGGGCGTTGTCGAAGGTGCAGTATCCGAGTTGGACGAGGAAGTTGAGCATTTCGCCAGTGTGGTTTTTGGAGGACTTGGGGTCGTGTTGAGCAGCCCATTGAGCGGTGTTCGTCAGGAGGTTCCAGATGTTCTTGTTGGAATTTCCAGGGCGTATGTGTCCGGAAGACGCTCGTTGCTTGAGGACATTCTGGGCAGTGGAGGGGAAACCTTTTTCGGCTAGGATGCAGCAAAGTCTATGACCTTGTGCTCGTCGAGCAGGAAGCCCGGGAACATGGTTTTGATTTGCTCCAGGGTCTTTCCGGCTTCGTCCACGTTTTTCCGCTTGATGTGCAGATCGAACACGGAGGCAAGCATGCCGGAGCTTAATTCGACTTTGGCTTCGTCACATTTCCGTTTGATTTCTAAGGCTCGATCCAAACGATTTTCACGAACACAAACTTGTAGGAGTCGACGGAGAACGCCTCGACAATTGAGCTTCTTCTCTTCCAGCTCGCCCAAGTGGCATTCCAGCTCGTCGTAGGTCATGTCCCTCGGGTGCACGATTATGGAGTCGAACATCTCTTTGGACGGAATGGTAAGCTTGTCTTCGACCAGCGAGTTGATCAGCTTATCAAGCCCTGCATCAATTTGCTGGGCTTTGGAGAAGTGGTTCTTCAAGACGTTGGCGCTCATCCGACTGATTCGAATCCGGTGGGTTGAGAACTCTCGGAGAAGGGATTTGATTGTTGAAACATCGTGCTTGGTTTTTCTATTGCTGATCAATTCCATGAGTAGCTGACCGGCCAGATCATGCTTTGGGTTCTGGGCTTTGTCTTTGAGATGGCTTATAACGCTAGCCATTGTTTGGAAGTGTTCCGCAGATTTGTTAACCGTCGTTTGAAGTACCAATGGATACCCCATTTGTTATCGCACTTGCTGACCAAAACGGTTTTCAGGACGCAATCAATGTCGTTAAGCTCATTCCTGCCAAGGCGAACACGGAAGCGCTCATC
>NW_018736260.1:0-3000 GCF_002204515.2 Aedes aegypti | reverse complement strand
AGCGGCTTTGGTCGGTTTTCTTCAGCCATCTCGATTCGAAAACGTTTACCGTATTAATTTTACCGTATTAAATTTTAGACTTGTTGATTGTTCCGTTGTCTACAAGATTATGTTTATTTAGAATCATTTTTTACTTACAAGAAGTCTTACAATCATTGAATTGCTTATGTTCTAAAAGTGTTCTAAAAGAGGCGGTACTTGGAGTTAACTTTTGGTATGTAAATATAAGCCAATCAGAATTTAGCACTATGCATTATAAGCGAAAAGAAATATAACCATTGGCCTCTTGCATCGTGAGAACGATGCACTTGGCGTAGGCAAGGAGATCGAATTACGCTATTGCATATATCGATTGTCTGGAATGATCGTTGGCGTCAGAGTGTAGTGACAATGACATGGGTCATTGCCTGAGTTGTAATTTGGAAAAGGTTGGCAATAATTTGGTTTGAATGTTAGCATGATATGAATGCTTGGGAATTGTGAAGTAAGGTTTTTATGATCGTGGGAAGGTTCAGCATTTCAGTTGATGTGAAATTTAGTTTTACTGTTTTATGCTTTTCACACTCTTAAGGATTTGTGAGAGCTAGGAAACGTTCTGTAATTTGATATTCTTTATGAACATCGGAACATGAACATGTTCTAATGCTTGAGATGAATTATTTATGTTTTTTGAATATTAACTTTGTAATGCAAGTCTATCATGCTACACCTCCACCCTTCGGGAGAGTAATGTATCGAAGAAAAATTACTCGTGTATAGCTATGCTCCAAATACCGTTTACATAAAAAATATACTTATTTGATCCTATCGAATTTCAAGCTTCTTAGTGTTATACTAAGAAATTTTACCTACCCCATTTGATTGTCATTTTTTTTTTGTGTTTTATTCTCTTTTTTATGGGTGTTAGGCTCGGTGGATCTCTTTTGTATTAAAATTTATTGTTAGTTATCGATACAATGATTAAATCAAAACTTTGTGTTTTTTTTTTTTTTTTTTTTTTTTTTTTTTTTTTTTTTTTTTTTTTTTTTTTTTTTTTTTTTATTTTTATGCTTTAATAAGTCGATTTTGTGAACTGTAATATTCTCATTATTTTGTGTCAAATAGTGATTAATTTTACAATTTGGGTCATTGATTTCGACTATTTTATAAGGTCCTGAATAAAATGAATCAAGTTTTTTTCTGTTTTCTACGGTTAAATATACTAAATCTCCAATATTTAGATTTATTGGGTTGATATTTTGATTTGCTTGATTTGTTCGTATTAATTTTTGATCAATTAATTTTCTTCTAGCGATTTCATTTGATTTCTGAATTTTAAATTTAAGTTCATGATAATAGTCCTCGTAATTATAAAGTGGTTCTATGCCTTTTTCGTATATTTCGTTGGGTAGTTGAGCTTTTCTGCCAAAAACTAATTCAAATGGTGTAAATTGATGATCTGAATGTGGAGTGGTGTTATAGGAAAAACTGTAAAATTTTAACCAATCATCCCAATCTGTATGGTGTTTATTTGTAAAGGATCTCAGATATTCATTCAAACATCTGTGATTTCTCTCTAATGAACCAATAGTTTGGGGATGATAAGCCGTTGAAAAGTTTTGTTTAATTTCCAAAATTTTGCAAATTTGTTCTAAGGTTTGATTTTTAAATTCGGTTCCTTGATCTGACCTCAATTCAAGGAAATTTCCGTACACTAATATGAAATGATCGACTAATGCCTTGGCAATGACATTAGCTTCTTTGCTTGCCGTTGGTATTAAAACAACATACTTCGTTAAATCACATTGGATTGTAATTATGTATCTATTTTTGTTATTACTTAATGGAAGTGGTCCAACTGTATCAATTGAAATCACTTCAAATGGTCTGGAAGGTGTTGTGGTAACTATCATATTTTCTTTAGTATGTTTAGTAATTTTATTTTTTTTACATAATTCACAGGATTTTACGAACTGTGATATGCAACCTTTCATATCCTTCCATTTATATTTTTCTCTTATCTTGAGATAAAGTCTATGTTGTCCAATATGACCTCCTAATGGGGTCTCATGGTTAATTCTAATTATTTCATGTATTTCATTTTTATCCGTTATAAATTTTGGCGGATTGTAAATTATTATTTGCACGTGTCTAACTTTTTCATTTGTTATTTTTTTGAAAATATTTATAGGCCATAACTTGAAAAGTTCATTATCCGAAGATAAAGCAATCTTTTTAATTTTCATCGTAAGTAATAATTTCTCTAATTTCAGAAGAGCAAACTCAAGTGTTTGACTTCCGTTTCTTATAAACTGTTGTTGCACTGATGCAACATGTTTTTTACTGTTCTTTGAAAAAAATATCATTTCAAGAACATTGTTATCATAACTAATTCTTAACTTATGCAATTTGTTGGTAATGCTTGGATTTTCAGTTACGTAAGTAGAGAGGTGATCAGGCTCTTTACTAACAGTAACCTTTGGTGTTTCTGCGGGTGTTGTAGTTTGATTTTGTTCTCGGGTCATTGCTCTTGTATTAACCTTCAAAAATATTTATATTTTTCAATTCTTCAGACGTTGTGACAATACGTGACAGTGCGTCTGCGATTACATTAGCTTTGCCTTGTATGTATTCTACGACAAAGTCAAATTCTTCTAAGTCTAAACGCATATTTGTGAGTTTCGAGTTTGGATTTTTCATTCCAAACAGGAATACTAGCGGTCTATGGTCTGTTCTTACAACGAACTTTTTTCCATACAAATAAGGTTTAAAGTAGTTAATAGCCCAATGTATCGCTGTTAACTCTTTCAAAATTACTGGTTTATTTTTTTCTCCTTTCGTAAAGGTTTTACTTGCGAAAGCTATCGGTAGCTCGCTATTTTCAAATTGTTGAGACAGTACTGCTCCACAAGCAATGTCTGAAGCATCTGTCGTCAAAATAAATTGTTTATTAAAATCAGGATATTGAAGAATCATTGGTGACATTAAATAATTGCGTAATGATTCGAATGAATATTGACA